>NC_012870.2:49728395-49729424 GCF_000003195.3 Sorghum bicolor | reverse complement strand
GTTCGCTATCCAAATTCTCCTCCCACTACCCATTCCTCTTGGGCCATGCAGACTACCCAAATCTTTTCTCTCCTACCTATGCATGTGGTTATTCTTTACCACTCAGTCTTTGTCCACCGTTGGCCCTCCTCCGCCACGGCTCTCCGACAACAGCAGCCCTCTCCAACGACGGCGGCTCCCTAATGGCGGCGGCCTCCCCAAGAATGGCACCCTCCCCAACATCAGGCAGAAGATCCCAATGCAAACATCACTCGGCGTGGGCGCGGCTCCTCGCGGCGGCGCCCTCCCCAGCGGCGACAGGGCAGACCTCCCCGGTGTGGACTTCCCTCGGTGCTTGGCCTACCTAGCGCAGCAGCTTGCTCCCAAGTGCACGCCCTGTTGCATAAAGAACACCAAAGAGGATGACATATGGAACCTACCTGTCATTCTCTACTAGGATATGTTTTGGACGGCCTGTTTTAAGGTAGTACGTCTGGAGTTAGTAGGAAACTATGGGTAGTAGAAAAATAGATGACTACCTAAATAAACATTTGGTAGTCTAATTTGGATAGTACTGCTGGAGATGCTCTTAGGTAGAAATCCCTCATACTGGTAATGCCAAGTACTTCTTTCCTCTATTAGAAGAGCGATATAAAGGTTGGCAAAAAAATAATGGAAAAATTATCACCCAAAGATGTATGTGTCAGCTCGATTTAGAGAGGTGAGAGCTGCATAGTTCTGAGAGACTAAATGTATCACTTCTACAAAACTATTGGACATATGGAAAAGGAGTGTGATCTCATATGACTGAGCAAGGACCACCTTGCAAGATAAATACTCATGGGTATAGTGATTTATACCGTGTGAGAAAAGTGAAAGATGAACTCTAGTGGGTAGTGAAATAGAACATGAAATGGTGCATAGCTCCCAAGTAGTGGGAGGGAAAAGTTATCTCTGATCGTATACCTACTGAACAATGAGTGGGACATGGAGATACCATCGTACTGCCTCCGTTCCGAAATAGTGTATACTGTACTTCTAAATTTTATA
>NC_012870.2:49724572-49726638 GCF_000003195.3 Sorghum bicolor | reverse complement strand
CTAAGACTCCAAAATGTTGCCAGCAGATCCTGGCAAAATTTCACCTGGTCCAGAAACCCGTCATTTGGGCACGCTAACTCAGAAATCTCATTCAAAGCTTCTAATGCTTCTAAAAAAAGCATCATGTGTTAAATTCTTTTATAGTAGATGAAAAGGTACATGTTCTCTTTCCAAGAAAACAGAGTTCAGACCTTCAAGAGATCTGTGTTCTGATCTCATGTGATAAGCAACTATGATGAAAGTACTACAGTGAATTTGAAATAATGATGAATAAATAAATATACAAAGATGGAAAAGGGAGTTGGTGAACAGTCTTGTGCTAACCAATTTACTAAATAGAGAGGCTACATGGCTTAAAGTATAATTCCAATTTCCAAATTTCAAGCAGGATCAACCTTATCCAAATGGTTTGTCACAAACATTCAGTTTCATAGCACGCACTACAAATTGGTTTGGTCAAATTTCACACCTTCAAAGCAAATTGGTACTACTATGCTATTACTACCATGCCGAATCTAATTCCATTGCTAAACATGACTGTTCTGAAGAAGTGATCATAACTTTACCCACAAAACGAAATGAAAAATGGCAACGCTCCAGAAGCCTACCTCCTCGAGTGGCCACCGTGGCAGACATGGCATGCACCCATCGCGGGGAAACAGGTCGAGATTGGATTAGGTTCCGCCCCAAGCAAGATACAACGCTATAAGGAATCATTGAGCAACATTGATCATTGGCACTAAGCCACTAACAAATAATTGTACAATTTTGCTCAGCAAGAACTTTCCAAACTAACAAGATGTAAATTCGTCGACCAAACATATGGCATTTTGAGATTATGACCAAGCAAAAGGATGAAGAGTTTAAGAAACAGACCTTGGAGTCCGACCAAACATTTGACATTTTCAGATAATGACCAAGCAAGAATACACATTCATTTCATTCCTCAAGAAAAAAAATCTTATTTGCTTCAAAATAACAGTAGGATTCAAAAACAATAGCATAGTAAATTTTATCTCTATGTTTTATTAACTATTATATAGTAAGTTAAATTCTGGTCATGCAATTGTACAAAACAAGTAATCCAATTTCTCAATAATCAAACTGAAGAGTAAATTTCACATTCTCCAATCTGCAATGAGAAAAATGGGACATGAAGACATCACCATGTCCATCCTAACGAGCTCAAATATGCTGCCAGATTGATGCCCAAATTCACATCTCCCCGCTAGATGTAGGAGACGTCTCTGCCCAGATCGAAATCCATCAGCTGGATGCAAAATGCCCCCAAACTATTTTTTGCGGCTCTACAGTCCTTACAGATATAAATCAGGGGATAAGTTTGTATCATGAAAGGGGCTATCAGTTCCCCATCTTTTACCAAAGCTCTCATAATAAGCATCTAGGGCATTTAATCTCTACTATAAGGGATCGCCACTGGTAAATCGATTTCACCCAAAACTACAATCAAATAGTCATACAACACCTGCACCAGCTGACTGCAAATCTATACAAAGAACTGACGAAACATACTTGTAGATCAGAAGAAATCTAAGCCTCTGGTAGCAGCAGCACCAAACCAATTCTGCAAAGAGAAGAAAAAAAAAGAGCAGGGACTGCAACCTACATCCTTTAGTTTGTCTTGATCCTAGAAAGCGTCACCCTTCTCAATCTCGTCCTTTTTGTTACCCTGTGAAATCAATTTCAAACGGAATTAACATAATCATGAGCAACCCAAGGTGATTATTATTACATTCTACCCTACAGCAGCCTGGATGAACAGGTGAAGGATTGAAGGAAGAGCTGTAACCTCATGTGTAAGAAACTAAGAACCCCTAGGACCTAGGTGGCCCTGAAGGTCCCGATGGGGAGCGGCTGGCATGCTCGACTTGACATATGCAGCAGTGACCAGTATGGCGACCCTACAGCCGCCGCCCTTGGGTGGTCTCGTTACTACGCCGGTTGCAGCAGATCCTTCGTGGCACCCCTGTCCGCGTTCCGGCGTCGTGCCCTGGCCGCGCTCTGGCGTCGCGTCCCGGCTGCTCCGGCGAGCCCCTGACCGCTCG
>NC_012870.2:49548467-49723233 GCF_000003195.3 Sorghum bicolor | reverse complement strand
ATCACCCCAGTCACCCCTGCGGCGCCCCAAAGGCCGCTGCTCCGCTGCCGACATCTGCCGCCTGGGGCAGCTCGGCCGAGTGTCCGTTGCCATCCGGTTCCTGGCCGAAGGGCAGGTTGCTGCTGTGCGCGCCGAGCGGCTCGGCGAAGGGCGGGAGCGCAGCGGCGAGCCCCGGCGAGCCCGGCGCGCCGCAGTGCTGCGCGTGCCGCGGCTCGTCGCTGGCGCGCCACGCGAGCTCGCCGTCCTTGTCGCGGATGCGCATGTCGCCGTCGTCCACGAGCTCGAGCGTCTCGAGGAAGTTGGTGCCGTCGGTGTTAGTCTCGCCGTGCCACACCTCCTCGGCGCCGTCGAACACCTCCAGCCCATGCCACGAGAAGAGCAGCGCGCACGTGTTGACGGTGCTGATGGGATGGCACTCCGACTCCCACACGCTCGTCCCAGCAGCGCCCTCCTCCTCGCCCTCGACGGTGCCGCCATGTGCGCCGGAGGCGGCCGTCGTGGTGGTGTCGATGATCTCGACGTAGCAGAAGTCGGCGCCGAGGCCGCCGGCGCCCGGCACGGTGTGCGTGCGCACGAAGTAGGCCGCGTACTTGCCGGACGGCGACGTGAGGAAGAGCACGGGCGCGCCCCCGACCGGGGGGATGCTTGCCAGGATTTGCTGCTTAGTTACGCGCTCGATTGTCCCCAGAGGCGACGTTGCTGCTGCCAGGGAGCAAGAGAGGAGGATGAGGAGCGTGGCGATGCAAGGGAGGAGCTCCATGATGGCCAGGTTAACCTGCGTTCTGTTGTGTGCTGGCTATTGCTAGATAGCTAGATACTGTGTGTTTCGTGCTAATTGGGTTGGGTTGTGTTGTGTATAGCTGCGCACATGCATGCATATATATAGTCTCCGATCGGAGAATGGAGACGGTGGAGTTGGAGAGTGCAGAGTGATAGATTATTAGGATTTGATTGAAGGTCAAACATAGATACATGGGGAGTGGTTGGAATTGGATCACGGACACGGAGTACCTACTCCATCGATCTTATATGGAGTATCCAATACAACATCATAGCGGATTGGGTGACACAAAACCTTGGTACACTTTGTGTAGCGCGGCAGCTTGGCTGGTCCTCATCTTGGAGAGATTTCAGTTTGGCCTTGTTTAGTTCACCTCGAAAACCAAAAACTTTTCAAGATTCCCCGTCACATCAAATCTTGCGGCATATGCATAAAGCATTAATAAATATAGATAAAAACAAAAACTAATTACACAGTTTGTCTGTAAATCGTGAGATGAATCTTTTAAGCCTAGTTATTCTTTGATTAGATAATGGTTTGTCAAATAAAAACAAAAGTGCTACAGTGTCGAAATCCAAAATTTTTTCGGATCTAAAGGCATTTGTCTAGTTACTCCTAGTGCGCGCAGCACGCTTATATGTTACTCCTACTTTTGTGTTGATTTTGCTCAAAAATAGTAGGTTTTGTGCTGCTCCTTCTAGAAGGGCTATACCAGCCTACCACTTGTACTTGTTCCTCTATACTATTTTTTTTGTTATATATGGCCTTGCTGACGATGTTCTTAGCACGTTTTAGCCTCAATCTGTGCGTACCTCAATGGTATATTAGCATAGCAGCTTGTCTCTGCTCTGTCCATAACTATGTAGCTTGATTTCCCATAAAACAACATACTCCCTCCATTCCCTAATGAAAATGGTTTTGGACATCAACACAATCTCTAAAAACAACTGTGAATGCTACTTTTTGATATATCAAATATTTATAAAATATAGTCAATATATACTTTTATAAGACTAAATTTCAAAATGAATATACTTACATCACTTTTATATTTTTAAATTCAACTCAAAAGAGTTTATCTCTAGTCAAAGTTTAAAATGTTTGACTTAAGACAATCTCAAAAAGACTTTCTTTAGGAACATGTAGGGAGTATTATGTTAAGCGTGTGTGTTTCAAATTATACTCGCAATTTCGACCAATTTGTTTGTTACAAAACTTCGACACTGAGACTTGAGCATTTTGCTTACAGACTGATACATGGTAAAGCTCAAACCTCTTTATGAAAAGAAGGAACATGATGTCTGGAATTATGTGTCCATGAAATCTTGCATGAGACCAAAAGAAGAATGGAGATAAGGTTTTATTTTGAAACAATATTTTGAAAAAGTCTATGATAAGGTAAATTGAAAACTGTCATTTGGCTGCTTGGAGATGAGAGGATTTAATTGTAAACGGTGTGGATGCATGAAACAAGTTGTTTCTAGAGGAATTGTGTTAGCATCAAAATGAATAATAAAATTGGAGCATATATTTAAAACTTTAAAGGGCTTAGGCAGGAGGATCCATTGTAGCCAATTTTATTTAATTTCGTTGTTGACTTCTTGACTAGAATGGTTGTCAAAGCACAGAATAATGGTTTGATTTCTTGGCTACTCCCTCCGTCTCAAGATATAAGGCACGATTTAACTTGGTGTTGTCTTCAAGATCATACTTTAACTGTTAATTTATACTATTATATATAACTAGTAAATATGCCCGTGCTTTGCAACGGGAGAAAAATATTAAATGATCATAGAAAGTGATGATATAATGTTACATATGTATTTATATTTATCTTTTTTATAACATTAAAGTTTGTAATTTATTTTATTGATAACCATGACATCTATGGTATTAGATAGTTAATATTTACAACAATATATAGCTTGGAGACATATTTATTTAGTAATAATAATAATAGAGATTAGTCAAACCTTATCTTACTCTAATATTGCCTCTTAATATACCTTAGTATTATATTAAAATATGAGAAGTTTGTTGGTAGCTTTTTTTATTTAGGTTAGGATTCCTATGAAATATGATATATCAGTTAAATGTATGTAATTATGAATATATGGGCTTATCAAGTGTTCATATAACATAACAACATATCGTGCAAAGGTAGTGTAAGCATCCTCAAGCATACATTTAGATAAATTAGTAAAATAGTGAGATATGCAGAAATGGTGCTAAAACTTTTATCACAAATCAAGCATCACATTAAATAGACTACCATAAAATTTTCATAATAATTGGAGCAATATAACTACAATTTCAATTTTACACTAAGCATAGGCAAGCATCTTCAACAAGAAATAAATATACTAAAATTTGTGATATTTTTTGTTTAGTGCATGGATCTACATATATGGAGCTGAAAAAAATTTGTTTTGTAATTTTTAGATTTTTCTATGATTTATTTATCAATTTCCAGCTGATCAATTTTATACTAAAAAGTATATACAAGCATCTCTAGCAAAGAAAATATAATAAAATTTGTGATATTTTTTGTTTACTGCATAGATCTACACATGTGGAGTTGAACAAAATTTGTTTTGTAATTTTAGATTTTTCTATGAATTACTATGTATTTATGAATTGATTTAAATAATAAAAGAAAAGTAAACTAATAGGATAAACACTTTAGATAAATTAGTAAATTAGTAGGATATGCAGGAATGGTGCCAAAGCTTTTACCACAAATCAAGCATCACATTAAATATACTACTATAAAATTTTCATAACAATTGGAGCAAGATAACTACAATTTTAATTTTACACTAAAAAACACAGACAAACATCTTCAGCAAAAAATAAATATACTACAATTTGTGATATTTTTTTGTTTAGTGCATGGATCTACATATATGAAGCTGAACAAAAATTGTTTTGTAATTTTTAGATTTTTCTATGATTTACTATGTATTTATCAATTTCCAGCCGATCAATTTTACACTAAAAAGCATAGGCAAACATCTCCAGCAAAGAAAATATAATAAAATGTGTGATATCTTTTGTTTACTGCATGGATCTACATATGTGGAGCTGAACAAAATTTGTTTTGTAATTTTTAGATTTTTCTATGAATCACTATGTATTTATTAATTGATTTAAATAATAAAAGAAAAATAAACTAATAAGATAGACACTTTGCATCTAAGCCTCTATAATTTCTTTATTTTCAATATTTGTAATGTATAAAAGAGATTTTAAATTGGAAACTTAGAAAAACTTTTATTCTTCTTTTCGTGTTTGCCGACGTTTGAAGCTATTGACGCCTGGACCGACTCGTGTACCAGCGGTGATTCGTACGGACGTTTGAGTGATTCGTACGGACGCATGGCCGACTCCGGTCCCGTAACGACGGCAGAAAAATTTTGGTACAGACCGAAATTTTCACAATTTAGTAGTAGAGATAGATTTATGACAACAAAAAAAATATTATTAGAAAGTATTTGTAAAGGCAAATCTAATGTTACCATGATTGTACTATGATTTTTCATATTAGTAGACTAATTATTGATCAAAGATAACAAAGTCTGAATTTTGAAATACGTGCATGCCTTATATTCTGAGACGGAGGGAGTAAATCATATTATACCCAAAAGGGGTAGACATCCTTCAATATGCTGACGACACTATTGACTATATAAAGCATGATTTGGGAGACAGCAAAGAATAAGAAGATTTTGCTATACTTATATGAAATGCTGGTAGGTCTAAAAATTAATTTTGATAAAAGTGAAATTGTGATGGTAAATGATGAGGAAAATTAGGGTTAGATACTGTCGGGGTTATGACACCGATTAGTTATGAGGTCGGGCGGCCCATGACAACCAAGCTAGCGTAGTCCCAACAACCGTGGCCCATGAAAGCCATGCAGCCCCGGGCCTAACAACAAGACAGGAGGCTAGCCACGACCTCGTCCCTTCCACCACACAATGCATAGTGCCACACGACCTCTCCTTCGTCCCGACTCATGGGAGACACAGGGACAGATCGAGCTCCATAGGTGATGCAGACAAGTTGATCTTTCGATAAGTTTGATAGTGTCGATCAGTGGAGATCGATGTTCATGATCTAGGCTTTGAACCAAGATAGATTCAGACCACCTATTGATGGTAGATAAGAGTTATTTTTAACCGTCAACAAAACATAAGAAAGGACCTAAATATAAATATCATATGGATACAAGGGTTACACTCATAGAATTCCATGGGTTTTGGTGAATATCTACTTCTATAGGGGGTTATAAAAAGATAAAAAGATGGTCCAAATGTCAGATTTATATAAAGAGAAAAGCACCTATGTACACAAAAGAAGACTCTAGAAGACTCGGGAATATGCACCCCTAGAGAAGGCCACCTGGCAGCAGGCCAGGGTGGCCACTCTCCCCCTGGAGCAGGCACCCTCCCCCTATGGCCAATCATGGGGAGTCTCACGGATCATGCCTCCACCACCTTTGAGGATCAATAATAATCATCCATTAAGGTTAGTTTGATCCGACGGTTGATGTTCCTCGGAATGAGCTATATAAGCAAGGCCCCTAACCTAGGAAGGGAGGGAAGTTCATTATTATTCATTTGTCTAAAGAGAGAAGCCTCTAATCAAGCCCAAGAGCCACCATCTCAATTAGAGCTCCATGGTTTAGAGCATAGCTATATAGGATTAGAACTAGAAGGAGGCAAGTATTTCTTGGTTTTTGGATCTGTCAAGAGTTTTCTTGCTAATTCCTCTCTTTCTCTCCTACTTTAGTATATTCATTCTTGTATTATTCATATTTTTCATCTGTTACTATGAATATGACTTTGGTCTATTCTACTATATTGGGTATGGCTTTGCTCTATTTGCTTATATTCTCAATTATAATGTTCTTAGATTACGTTGATTATATGCTTGGCATAGTTGGATTAGAATCGTATTCAAGTTTAGGATTGTATAGCACTTGCTCATTGGTATCTTGGGTGAGTGGTGAATATTGTGTAGGCGTGGTGTCTATACCATATTTTCTTGCGATTGCACCCTATATTCTAGATCATGAGGTAGATCACGGGAGTGACAGTCCTGTTGAGTCCTTTAGTGTCCTCCTGAGTATAGGACGAGTAGAACACATCTTTATAGGAAGCGATTGCTATGTTCTTTATAGTCCTTCATAATATCTCTTTGCATAAATATAACCTTGTCTTCCCATGATTGGCAAGTGTAATTGCACTAATCATTGTATGCTTTGATTTATAGTTAGAATGACTTAGGTTTTATCCTTGTAGATCATCCTAGTGTCATGCTAGTGTTATATGAGAAGATAGATAAAGACATGGTTATTCTCTCCATTATCACATGCAGTGATGCTCATTGGTCATTATCCTTAGCTATCCCTTCCAATGGCTAAAAATATAAATAATTATACTTGGATTACTCCAGGTTAAAATACTACATCGGTATTATCTGTCTGCTTGTAGATTTTATATTTATTCTAGAGGAGAATTTTTATTTATTAATTCCAGCACCTCTGGCGCCATGCAAGGGATGATACTTAGCTTAAATGGTATTAGAGTTGTCAACAAGCATTTTTGGTGCCGTTGCCAGGGAAAGTTGATTAAGCTATTCAAAGGACAATGAGCCATCACTTGCATCCACTAATGTGATTGAGGAACCATCATTTTCTCTACTCATACAACATTACCCTTGTCTTTTATCTATTTATATATCATATATATGGTAATGTATGAACAGGTCTGACCTTCTAGACAATTTCACTAGAGTCAAGCTAAAGAAAGTTCGCGCATTATCATCATCATCTCAGCTTGAAGCTCCATCCGAATCAGAAGAACACTAAAGCTTATTTCGAAGTTTAACACCTTAGTTTGAAGCCATGGCAAACAAGTCACTCCTTGATTTCTTATCTCCAACTACAGACAACATCCAGACTGGACCTGTTGTGGACATTGAGCAGCCATTTGATCTTAAGCCTACGCTAATCAACATGGTGCAAGCTAGCTAGTTTTGTGGGGAGGCACATGAAGATGCTAGTGCTCATCTTGAACACTCTTAGCCATTTGAGATTTGTAGCACTTTCACCATTAAGGATGTCCCCAGGGATGCCATACTACTTCGCCTTTTCACAGACAAGTATTGACGGTAGATATGTATCATTTTTATATCAACAAGAGAATGGAAGAAGGGCATTAAAGAATCACCACAATAGAATAATGTTATCTGACAGAATTCCATAGGTTTTGGTGAATGTCTATTTCTGCAGGGGTGATCAGGAAATGACAAAAGGAGGCCCACATGTCATGATTATATAGAGAGAAATGAGATATCTACAGCACATATGAAGAAGAAGTATCTAGAAGAGTCGGGAAGGCACCTGGCCAGGGGGAGCCCACATGCCATAGGGCCAGGGCACCCACTCCCTAGGCCCAGGGTGCCCCCCTCAGCCAATTAGTGCTGAGGGCGTGGATCGCGGACTAAACCACCTTTGAGGATTGCTAATCTTCATCCAGTTAAGTCTGTTTGATTTAATGGCTACGAATCATTCCACCAGCCTATATAAGGTGATGTAGACCCTAGGGTTTCTGATCATTCTCTCATTTAGAGAAGGAGTCATTCCGTACAATCAAGCCACCATCTCTCTAGAGCTCCATAGTTTCGAAGTATAACTACATAGGATAGATCTAGTAGGAGGCAAGCCTTGCTTGGTTTCTGGATCTATCAGAGAGTTACTCGGTAATTCGAGATCAAGAAGCAAGAGTAGTAGTAGTTTGTTTAGAGTGGGAGTTAGAGTCAAGTCGAGTGAAGCTTGGGGTCTCTATAGAGTATGGTATAGCTTGGCTACGAATCATTCCACCAGCCTATATAAGGTGATGTAGACCCCAGGGTTTCTGATCATTCTCTCATTTAGAGAAGGAGTCATTCCGTACAATCAAACCACCATCTCTCTAGAGCTCCATAGTTTTGAAGTATAACTACATAGGATAGATCTAGTAGGAGGCAAGCCTTGCTTGGTTTCTGGATCTATCAGAGAGTTACTCGGTAATTCGAGATCAAGAAGCAAGAGTAGTAGTAGTTTGTCTAGAGTGGGAGTTAGAGTCAAGTCGAGTGAAGCTTGGGGTCTCTAGAGAGTATGGTATAGCTCTAGTACCTTTCCATTTTTGTAAGGCATTCCTTTTATCAATATATTATTCTTTCTTTACTTTACTCAGTATTTAAGGCTATATTCATTGTAGTCTTGTTGTGCACTTGTCTTATCTATATGTTGTCTTAGTTAGATTGGTTTCCTAGAACAACTCCTTCTGTGCGTATCATCGTCCTATCTTTGCATAGGAGCTTTAGTTATCTACGCGTTAGCTAGAGCCGTGAGAGTAAGTGTGAGCGTGGTGCTCAGGCTTAACCTCAGCTTTCATTGTCACTGGTCCACACGGACAGTTCGTGGTTGCTGGCAAGAAGTGATAGGTCTTATCTAGCTTTATAGGTTTCCAAGCATGTTTGGGCTAGTTCTCAAAAGGCAAGGCATCCATAAGCCAAGTAGTCACTTTAGTAGAGGTTCTGTCTTCTACTGTCTGGACTATCCCTCTCACGCAAGTAGTAAGGCACGAGTCTAGTTACGTCATCTATCTATTAATATTAAGTTCATAGAAGTAAAGTTACATATATAGGAGTCCTTTACTCACTTGTTGTCCTCCCACCTAGCTAACACTCTACTAGTTGTCTTTAGATTGGACTCTTTTCTATCTCATTTACCTATCCTTCCTATAATTCATTTACCCCCATTTTACACTAGTTGATAATAGATTGTAGTAGACATAAGGATCTCTCTCGCCTTTTAATAAATATTCCTAGCTACCACATTCCCTTGGGATAAAACAAATAATGATACCTTAGAATACTCATCCTAGGTGAACTGCTATATCGGTACATTTTCTGTGCTCTTGCGGAATAATTTAATAGACATAAGAAATACCCTAGGCCTTTATTGTGCTATTGCTAATATTTGGTAGTGATGTTAAGAATTACCAACAGTGGCCGAGAGGCGGCTGGCCTAGGTTGGCTGAACCAGGGGTTCGGCCGAACCCCTACTAGCCTTAGTCGCCACCGCCCTTCTCCTGTGGTAGCATGCTACTGTGTGAAGGCAGTTCCCTGCATGCTCCACCGCAATCTATGGATGAGCACCACCTTTTCTCTTGTATAATCCCCCTCAAATGATCATCACCTACAAGGAAAACAATTAGTAGTAGTTTAGTTAGTTTAGTTCCTTCCCATTAGAATAAAGTGTAGTGTGGGAGAGAGAATAGCAAGAGAAGAAGCCAAGGCTCTGACCGACTCCTTGATTGTAGCTTTTACACTTAGAAGAGAAGCTAGAGCTAGCGACTTCTCTGCTTGTACTTCTACAAGAATCTTACACTTTGCAGTAAGAATCTTGAGTTATTATTTAGTTATTTAAATTAAATAATTTACCTTTGTGCTACTATAGCTTGTGTGATCGTCGTTCGTTCTAGTAGCGAATGTTCTAGGAGAAGGGCCCTGATAAAGACGGATAACCCTTGCTTGCATGCTAGAGTAATAGCGGACAACATAGACATGGTGTCTAGGTTGGATGTTATATTTGGTTTGCCTCTCTTTCTCTGGTCGAGGGATACTGGCAGCTGGTGATAGCCCTATCCGTTCTTAGCATCCCCCCCCCCGTTTTACTAGAGGTAGAGCTTTCACTAGCATTGCTTGGCAGACCAAGCACACTCCAAATATGGATGCAAGCTATGGTAAAATGAAGTTAACTTCATTTTAAATACATAATCATAGAAAACCCAACCACTTCATTCATCATCCTCCTTGTGATCCTAGGCTAACTAATTAAAGAGTCTGTTCAATCGATCCTTTGGGAAAATACGATACATTGAATACTTCCTGGTGAAGTGCTACAATGATGTATCTTTGCGCTTGTGGATTCCTTATATGCGCTAGAAACCCCTAACAAGCATTTCTGGCATCATTGACAGGGAACAGTTGTCATTTCTAGTCTCTGAACCGAGTTGCCTGCGTACTATCAAAAAAATATACATATATAAAATTTTATAAAATCAATCTTCATGGAGAACCAATCTATTCACTAGTTTTCTGCTCCTAAGGGAGAGTTCTTAGAGCCACCATAATCATCTCAATCACAGCTACAGGCTATAAACTTTGTCCTGTCTTTGTAGCCGTGGTTTGGGAACAATCCTTCTTGACATTTGATTATGAAAACCCATACCACCACTTGAGAGAATTTGAGCAACTCTGTGCATGCCTAACAATTAAAGGAATGTCACATAAAACACTTAGGTGGAAATTGTTTCCCTTTTCTCTTAACGAGAGAGCGAAACAATGGTACGCCCATAACATGTGGAAAGTATCCGGTGACTGGGAAGAATTAAGAAACAAATTTTGCCTTGCATTCTTCCCAATATCCTAAATTGTTGTCCTACGACAAGAAATTCTCAATTTTTAACAAGAAGAGAAGGAAACCATTCGGGGAGCTAAGGACTGATTTTTAATTTTTAATACGCTCTGGTCTTGACTTGTCCATTCCCAACGATGTGTTGTTACACCATTTTTGGTTAGGGCTTAACAAGAAATCTGCCCTACAACTTTATATGACAGCCGGAGGTTTCTTTACAAATAAAACCACCAAAGAGGGAGAATTCTTTTACTCTACCTAATACCATGCTAGTGCCATAGAATGGAGTGCTCTAGGTGCATTTATCCTTTTTATTATGACTTGGTTATTCATCATTTATCATATATTTATCTTGTGACTTGTGACACTTATCCCTGTTATGAGTAGATTGATTAGACATGGTTAACTCTTCATTGTCTATGCAACTGAATAATCATATTTCTTAGCCATCCCTTCCTAGTGGTAAAATAGAAATTGACAACCTAGTATACTCTAGGTAAATGCTACAATGGTATATTTAATATGTATGCTTGCGGATAACATTTCTCTCTTATCTTTATATTATGTTTAGTCACAAGGAATAATGAACTAATGCTAAGTAATGCCAACAAACATCTCAAGCGCAATTTCCGGGGATGACAACCTGGTTCGCTAAGCTAGAGGTGTAGGTAGTTAACAGTGACTAGTTAAAACAAGTGTTGCCTTAATAAATACCATAAACATTCTGGTGCCATTGCCTCAGCGCCTGACGGTACCTGACAAGTCCGCTGGATTGCTGCCATGTGTCCTTAGTTAAATGTGACCCACTGATTCTCAACGATGACTTAAACATTGAGGCGCTGAGTTAACGAGCGTCGAATGCGTCAGGTGCTATGCATCGGACGTAGCACCAAGGCACCGAACGCTACTTAGAGGATGCTCCTCAGTGTCCTTTGCACGATGCCAACGCCTCGCTCGTGACTAAAGCTGACATCATGTTGCATTGGACGCAAGAATAGTACACGAGCTGCATCCGACGTGCACTCATCGATGTTCCGACGCACTGCTCAGAAACGCGTCACTCGGTCCTCAAAGCATTGGAAGTTGTGCTAGTGTCCGATGCCTTCACGGCCAGCGTTCGGTGGGACTTCACCTCCTCTTGAGCCCTTGCTCAAAAGTGCTAACCACTAGGTGTTTCACCTTGTGTACATGTGTTAGCATATTTTCACAAACCATTTCAAGGGTTAAGTTAGCTCACTTGGTTCTAAATGCATGCACATGACTAATGTCACCTAGTGGCACTCGATAATAGACCACTCTGCTAAAGATTTTCTCTCTTTATAGTATGGCTATCTATCCTAAACATAATCACCCTCTATGGTGTCTTGATCACCAAAACCAAAACCCTAAGCAATACCTCTGCATTTATCTCCATAGGATTTCGTTTTTTCTCTTTCTTCTTTTCCAAGTTAAGCATTTGATCATCTTGTGGTCATCACCACCATCACTATGATTATCTCTTGCTCCATCGCTTGGCATATACCAACCTCATCTAATCTACACACTTAGCATAAAAGTTAGTACTTTGGGTTTCATCAATTATGAAAAAGACTTTCACCTTATTGGACGACATGCCGGCATTCCGGAACACCAGCAGGCTATAGAAAATGATGGCGTTGACGCCAGATGTTTGCTACAACAAGTGCATGCCAACCACACACATGAGAATCCAATGCATGCTCGCATGTTGCTTTTCTCACTATCCCTAACATGTGGCTCACCCTGGGCACAAAAAAACTGAGAATCGAAAACTAAATCAAAAATACCGAGAACCAAAGCGATAGTACCGAAACTGAATTTTTTTCTTACCTTGTTTGGTTCCTAACTTTCATGAATCGAGGTAAATTCGGTACTATACCTCAGGAAACTAAATTTAACGAAATGTGGTAAGTTTGTGTGTAGTTATATTATTAACAACACTAATTTAGTCTATTATATTTTGTATATGTGGTACTCTACTCATATAATCTTGTGGACTAGTATTTATATTTATTTGGTACTACTATTCTCTATGAAATCATTTCCCAATTATATCAAAATTAGCTTTTGAACATGCTATTACATGTTTATTCGATCAATTTTGTATTTTTTTGGTGAATACCGAAACCTAATCGAAAATACCCGAATCGAATGTCGTTCCTCGGTACTAACTTTTAAAAGAAACCAATCGGTACCTATTTTCCGACAAACTAAATTTCTATGAGAATAGAGGTACCCAAGGTAACCTGTGGATCCTCGATGGCCTACTTGAGCTCCTCGAGGCGCAGGTTGACCTTGATTGGGGTCTTCAAGGTACACACAAGCACTGCGCGCGCATCAGCGTGGCGCCATCACATCACGAGCCACCGTGCCAACTCTTGCATGGCGACAAGCACAGTACAGGGAAGGGCCCGTAAGGGCCTTTAGTCCGGAGCTACGGAACTGGGGCTAAGGTTTCAGGACTAAATGTCACACCTTTAGTCCCGGTTAGTAACAGTAATCGGGACTAAAAGGTGAGCCAGGGTGTGCCACCTGGCCTCCACTTTTAGTCCCGGTTGTTGCTACCAACCGGGACTAAAGACTTTTTTCTTTTTTCTTTTTCTTTTCATTTGGTTTTCCATTTAGGGTTTACAATTATGTTATTGTTATTTTCGAATGCGTATTGTTTGCTGGTAGTTTATGGAACGTGCACCTATAATTTATATAATTTAAAGCATTACATAGAAATATACTATAAAACACTATATATATATAAATAATATGTATCTATAGGTCCATAATATAATATTTACACATATGCTTCACGGACAAAGTATTTACAACACAATTTATCTCCGCCACTCAAGCATCGTACAAATGATCATCGTTATTTGGTTTCATTGGCTCCTGATGGTTGAAGTAGCACTCGCCGCTGAGATTCAGGACTTGGTCGTTAAGAAATCCTGCGATTGTCTCCTGAATTCCTTTTAGGCGCACCGCATCCAACACCTGCTCCTTCAGCCACATCTCCTTTAATAGACATTAAAGAAAAAAGTTAGAGGTATGAATAGGATTTATTAAATAGCAACAAATAAATGAAATAAACTTATTATATATACATGTTACATACTTTTAGGTGCTCAAGATTAGTTCTTTTGGCATACACCGTCATAAACTCGCACACATAGTAGCCACACAAATTGTTGGCCGGTGTCTGCCGTAGAACCCACTGAAGTAAGATGGGCTTTGAAAGTGCTGCATTCAACTCTGGACGGTGTTTCTGCACGAACCCAGCCCAAACCCTTGCAATAAAACGATCATTATTAATTATCCATTACCAAGTTAAAAGAGCAGAATTTAATATATAGAGATCGGAGTTACCCTTGGATAATATCTATCATTTTTTGGTAGTCGTCCTGTGGTTTTCTCAATGAGTCATAGATTACCAATTGACATTGCCAGAGATCAATGACAATTAGTATCTAATGAAAGCTGCATTTGTGTGCATATGTAGGCAAAATTAGTCGGTCTATCTATAAGTCGGTCTATCTTTAGGGAACCGCTCTGCTTCCTCTTCCTTCTTTCATTGGCAGCTTCTATAAGTCGGTCTATCTTTAGGGAAGCCATGCTCCCATGATACCTCCCCATAGCCTCTGGTTCGCCCACCGTGTTCAGCAGTCTCCAGGGCGTATGTCAGCTCATCCTTTTCTCTATTTGGCTACCAGGTGCCGCTTTCAACTAATCCTCTAGCATAGGCCATTCTCTGTCCTACTCTCTCGAGCTTTTCGCCGTACACTATCTTTCCGGTCTCTAGGTCTATGGTTCCCCGTGACCAAAGAACCAATACTTGGCGCGCTCGGGCCAGTGCATTGATTCTGGTTCGATCCCTCTCCCAAGAATCTCCTGTTCCAGCTTTTGCCACTTAGGAATAGCAGTCCTGTAGCCACCTGAACCCAAGTGATGGTGGTATTGCTTTTGTTTAGCATTTTCTTGATTCTTGATCATCCGTGCCTGAACCTCCTCTGAGTTCTTAAACTCTACGAACTCATCCCAAAAAGGCCTCAACTTGACGTAGGCCTTGTTGGTGAAATCTGGTGTCCGGCCTTGTGCAACAAAAGTCTTGTATAATGTCTTCTTCGAAGCCTGAAATTGTTTGGCCATCTTCTGCATAGCCCAGATTTTAACCTTCTCCTTCAAAGCTTCATCCTGTGTATCGAGCGTGAAATGTTGAAGGATATCTTGCCAAATCAATTCCTTGTCACGATCTGAGACAAAACTAATATTAGGGTTATCTTTCTGTTGCCTCCATTCACGAGCACTGACCGGGAGCCTGTCCCTTACAAGGTAGCCACAGTGCGCAACAATTTTTTAGAATTAGGCCCCAAGATATTGTCCTGTACCCTCATCGAATTCTGACAGAATGTACCGACCCTCGAACAGCTTCTTCGGGCCGCGCACTTTTCTACTCTTCTCAGAAGTTGTCGCCGATTTAGAGGGCTACACAAACAAGTATAAATATATTAGTATAAATGTTATTTATTTTAATTTCATATATATACATATATATACTAGATTGTAGATAGACCTCATCAGGATTGTCTCCCACAAGTTCTTCATAATCAGCAAAGTACTGACTCCCATCATCTTTGTCTTGGGGATTTGGATTGGCGCCGCTGTTGATTAGGTCCATCATTGCATCATCCATGTTGTCATTCGGATTGGCCATTTCTGCAAATTTAATCAAGTGTTAAAAGCTATTTGTCAAATCTCGTACTTAGACAATATTTGGATACAATATTTGTCGACACATTTTGGGATTTTTATCATAAAGATAAATATAGCTTTTGAGTGGTTTTAAGAGGATTTTTATCATAAAATATTTGTCTACACTTTATCTAATGAATATTTTAATACATATAAATATTTATCAACAAGTAAATCTAGATGTGTAACTTTTTTATAAATATCTAAAAAACGAAAGCACTTCATTTTTTGTCCATTAACTCTTGCATAGATAGATAAAAATGTATGGATAAATAAAAACGCCACTGCAGGATGTAATTAATTTGCGAGACAAATTTTTTGCAAGTAAACAAGGCTCTCCATATATATGTTTATAACATGTAATTAATTTGTGAGAAAAATTTGTGAGACAAATTTTTTGCAAGCAAACAAAGCCCTTCATATATATGTTTACAACATGTAATTAATTTGCGAGAAAAATTTGCGAGACAAATATGATAAACAAAACACTTCCATATATATGTATACATGCCTTAGCTAAAAATTAGATAAAATTAGCTAAGAGTATTAAATATAGAGAAAAAATAACTAATTACACAGTACATAGGGACACTGCGAGACAAACCTTTTAAACTTAATTAGTTTATGTTAGCCATAATTGTTATAATAACATAAATATGCAAATAACAGATTAGTTAGATATAATAAATTTGTCTCGCATTTTTAGAGAAATTATGTAATTAATTTTTTAATTAATATCCAAACTGCTCTTTTGATATTCCATAAAATATTCGATACAACAACTAAGGACTTGTTTAGTTTTGAATTTTTTTTGGTTTTTTTTTTGGTTTTTTATTGACAAATATATCATATAAATTACACTGTAATTATGGCTACTATAAACTAATTAAGCTTCTACACAAGATAAATAACAATAACTAATTACAAATAAGGCCTTAGAAACATACTATAAAAATAAATTACAAATTTCAAGTTTTTACACAGGATACATTATATCATATAAATTATATTATACAAAGGATAAATCATAAAATATAAATTATATCATCTCATCTCAATATATATACAACAGGGCGCTCAACACAGTTTCTAAAAAATCATCACAAGTGCCGACCAAGAATTATACTATACGCAGTATGGTGGCGGCCGAGATTAAGCTCGTAGCGGCGGTCGAGAGAAGAAGCTTGCAGCGGCGCCGGAGAAGAAGCTCGTGCAGCGACGCCGGAGAAGAAGCTCGCGCGGCGCCGGAGATCGAAGAAGCTCGCAGCGGTCGCCGGAGAAGAAAGCGGAGCTGGTAGTACGGTGGCGGCGCTCCTCGGCTCGTCCCGAGGACGAGGGGTGGCTGCGGCGGTGGCGGCGGCGCTCCTAGCCGGGCTCGAGACGATGACGCTCGGCTAGGGACGAGGGCGCGAGGCGACGGCGGGGAGCGGCGCGCGGCGGAGGAAGAAATTAGGGCAATGTCGAACTGGATCGAGGAGGAAGACAATTGTTCGGTTAAATACGCACCGGGACTAAAGGTCCACCCTTTAGTCCCGGTTTTTGGCTAGAACCGGGACTAAAGGCAACTTTTAGTCCCGGTTCTAGCCAGGAACCGGGACTAAATGTATTTTTGGTGTTTCTTATTATTTATGCTTACAATAATTAGATTAATGTTGTTAATTGCATAGTAAATAGAATCATAGGTATTAATTTGTTAAAAAATAATAGTTCCATTTCTTTTTGTCTAATTGCTTACATAATAAATTTGGAAACATAAAATCTTTTCATCACTTATATTAGCAAACTTAAATATGAAAAATAATTAGTATTTTGTTAATGCAAAAATGAATGATTTAATTTTAATATCTTAAAGTAGATGTTTTTGATAGAAAATTTGTTTGTGCATTATTTAAACGTAAATTTTGTTTATTTATCATCATTTATCTCCAAAATCATGATATACGTGATATTCACCATTACATCAGATTATTTTTTAAAGATTTTTCTCTATTTCTTATTTATTTATGCTTACAACAATATTCACCATTACATCGGATTATCTCTAACAACTTTGTATTCAAATTTTTTTCATTTCAAGTCATCAAATGGGTCATTTGACCAAGTTTGACCAAAACCCGTCTTGGATTTTGAACAAATGTGCTTAGGATTGGCTCAAATTTATCTAAATGGAAAAATGGACAATATATCAAATGTAGATCTTGATGATCTCTACCAACTTTGTATTCAAATTTTTTTCATTTCAAGTCATCAAATGGGTTATTTGACCATGTTTGACCAAAGTCAAAGCATTGCTTTTTATAAACACACACTTTGACCGAACCCTATATGGTCCCAAATGAAAAAGTAATGAATACAAAGTTTATTGCACTCATCAAGTTCTACATTTGGTCTAATGGTCAACTTTTCTTTTGGAAAAGTTTGAACCACTCAATTTTGAATTTTGAAAGAATTCATAGCCACGCATCGGTTTTCGGAACCCTAGATGTTCTCGAATGGAAAAGTCATGAATACCAATATTGTTCCACTCATCAAAATCTATATTTAATATATAGACCATCTTTGCATTTGACAAAGTGTTGGGAAGGTGTAGTTCAAAATCCACAATTGACACATATAGTTTCATATAGTTTGTGTGAGATTCAAGAATTGGTGGGTATTGTGAACTTAAACTTTCTCAAATGGAAAAATTGTCTATATAAAAAGTTTAGATCTTGATTATATCTAACAACTTGGTATTCAAATTTTTTTCATTTTAAATAATTTAGTTTGTCATTTGACCAAGTTTGACTATTTTTATATTTGACAAACAATTGACACATCTCTTATAATAGCAAACTTAAATGTCATTTCATTATTTGAAATGATATACAATAAGAAAAACTAATATAAACATCTTAAGTTACAATTGTCACATACACATACTCTATTGCAATCTATTTATTAGGCGGGCACAATAGTGATCTTCTTTTTGACGTATGTTCCTTGGTCATGATCTTGACGTAACCATGGAGTGTCCTCAGCATTTATCAGTATGCTCGGATCTTTGGTCACATTGAAAGGCGTGATTCGGTCATCCCTTTCATAATCTTCTGAAATATCTGACTTGTCCTCAATTCCCACAATGTTTCTTTTCCCTGAGAGAACTATATGGCGTTTTGGCTCGTTTGTTGATTTGTTGTCATTTTTCCCTCTCTTCTGTTTTGTAGACATGTCTTTCACATAGAACACCTGATTCACATCAGCAGCAAGGACGAATGGTTCATCTTTGTAACCAACATTGTTGAGGTCCACTTTTGTCATTCCATAGTCTTTGTCAACTGTCACCCCGCCTCCGGTAACCTTCACCCATTGGCACCGGAACAAAGGGATTTTAAAATTAGGTGTGTAGTCTAGTTCCCAAATCTCCTCTATACGGCCATAATATGTTTGTCTGTTTCCATTCGGGTCTATGGCGTCTAAGCGAACTCCACTATTTTGGTTCGTGCTTCTTTTATCTTTGCCTAGGGTGTAAAATGTATTTCCATTTATCTCGTACCCTTTGTATGTGAGGATGTGCCATGATGGTTGCCTAGCCAACAAATACAGTTGCTCATCAATCTGGTCATTACCCTGACATTCTTTTCGTAACCAATCACTGAAAGTGTCTATGTGCTGACGCATAAACCAAGCTTCATTCTTCTCTAGGAATTGGGATCGTAGGAAGTCCTTGTGTTTCGTGACATACGGCTCCACCACGGATGAGTTTTGAAGAACTGTGTAGTGTGCTTTATTGAAAGAATCGTCCCCCGTAACGATGTATGTTTTCTTTCCTAGTGTTCCCTTTCCACTCAGTCTCCCCTCGTGGCGCGATTCAGGAACACCAATTGGGTCAAGTTCAGGAATGAATTCAACATAGAACTCAATGACCTCCTCTGTCCCATAGCCCTCAGCAATG
The DNA here is from genome assembly GCF_000003195.3 of Sorghum bicolor. NCBI lineage: Eukaryota > Viridiplantae > Streptophyta > Magnoliopsida > Poales > Poaceae > Sorghum > Sorghum bicolor. Next base: position 49,704,285 of record NC_012870.2, on the reverse strand, counting down.
CTTCCTTCTGGCCGAGCATGTTGGTGAACATATTTCTTCAGAACTCCCATAAACCTCTCGAAGGGAAACATATTATGTAGGAACACAGGACCCAGAATATTGATCTCCTTGACCAGATGAACTAGGAGGTGTGTTATGATATCAAAGAAGGATGGAGGGAACACTAACTCAAAGTTGACAAGACATTGAACCACATCATTCTGTAGAGCAGCTAGTTCCAGTGGATTGATTGCCTTCTGAGAAATTGCATTGAGGAATGCACATAGCTTTACGGTGGCCAGACGTACATGTGGAGGTAGAATTCCTCTTAATGCAACTGGAAGCAATTGCGTCATAAGCACAAGGAAGTCATGCGACTTTAAGTTCAGAAATTTCTTCTCAGGCACATTAATTATACCTTTTATATTAGAGGAGAATCCAGATGGGACCTTGATGCTGCTTAAGCATTCAAACATGATTTCTTTCTCTTCATTGCTAAGAGTGTAGCTAGCAGGTCTTAAATATTGGCGTCCATCATCTGTCTTCTCTGGATGCAGGTTGTCTCGTTCTTCCATGCGTTGCAAGTCTTGTCGTGCTTCAAGTGAATCCTTAGGCTTACCATATACACCCATGAATCCTAGAAGGTTCACACAAAGATTCTTTCTTAGGTGCATGATGTCGATCGTATTCCGGAGCTCTAGGACATGCCAATAGGGTAGCTCCCAAAATATTGACTTCTTCTTCCACATGGGTGCATGACCCGCTGCATCATAATGAACTTTCGCTTCATGCATAATGATGGAGGAAGGTTGTAGATACATAGTGGAACAGGCCAAGTACTATGACTACTGCTTTGCTCACCAAAAGGATTCATACCGTCCGTACTTAAAGCGAACCTTAAGTTTCTTGCGTCTTTTGCAAACTCTGGAAATTCCCTGTCTATTGCTCTCCACTGGGAACCATCAGTAGGGTGTCTCAACATGTTGTCTACTTTACGGTCTTCTTTGTGCCACCGCAATAATTTTGCATGGTCCTTATTTCTAAAAAGACGTTTTAGACGTGGTATTATAGGAGCATACCACATAACCTTTGCAGGGATTTTTTTTGGGACGTTCTTCCCCCTCAACATCGCCAGGGTCATCTCGCCTGATGTTATACTGTGATGCTTTACATACGGAGCATTCATCTAAATTCTCATAGTCCTTGCCACGGTATAGGATGCAGTCGTTAGGACATGCATGTATCCTCTTGATTTCTAATCCTAAAGGACAGACGATCTGTTTTGCTTCGTAAGTAGTAGTGGGCAGTTCATTAGGCTTCGGCAGCATTTTTTTTGGATCTTTAGTAATTGCCCAAATGCCTTATCGGATACACCATTATGTGCCCAGTAACTCTAGTGTTGTACCCAGTTTTTTTTCCCATCCTGGGCAGATGGGTATAGTAATTTTTTGTGATCTTCTAACATGTGCTCAAACTTTGTCTTCTCTTTTTCACTTTGGCAATCTTTCTGTGCATCACGAATGACATCACCAAGAGCATCATCTTCAACAGGTGCGCCTTCTGCACCTGCCTCATCTTCAGCTTCTCCCATTGCTGTATCACCGAAGTCAGTGTATTGAGCAATAATGTCGTCAGGCTCCAACTGTTCTTCTTCACCTTCTTCCATCATTATCCCGTTTTCTCCATGCTTGGTCCAACAAATATAGTTTGGCATAAAACCCGACTTCAACAAATGTGAGTGAATATTTCTAGAGCTAGAATATTCATTCAAATTCTGACACCAGGCACATGGGTAACATATAAATCCATCCCGCTTGTTTTCCTCGGTCACTCTTAAGAAATAATGCACACCATCAATGAATTCTTTGGAGCGGTGATCGGCATTGTACATCCAATGACGTGTCATTGTCTGCATTGCAACGTAAAGTATTATAAGTTCTAATTTTTTATAAAAAAATAAAGTAACAAATAACCTAAAATTCTCTATTTCTGGTTTCTCTAAACCAGCAAAATTAAAAAGACATAAAAGTTCTCTATTTTCTAACTAATCATGAAATGTGGCATGCATACTAGTTATAATTAACTAATTAACCATGTCATAAAGTGCAAATTAAAGAAATATAAGTTTCTAATTTTTAATAGAGAAATTAAAGTAACAAAAAACCTAAAATTCTCTATTTCTAATTTTTGTAAACAACCAAAATTAGAAAAGCACAAAAGTTATCTTGGTTTCTAACTAATCATGAAATGTGGTATGCATACTAGTTATAATTAACTAATTAACATTGTCATAAATTGCAAATTAAAGTATTATTAGTTTCTAATTTTTAATAGAGAAATTAAAGTAACAAAAAACCTAAAATTCTCTATTTCTAATTTCTCTAAACAAGCAAAATTAAAAAAGCACAAAAATTCTCTATTTTCCTAAATAATCATGAAATGTGGTATGTATACTAGTTATAATTAACTAATTAAATCTGTCAAAAATTGCAAATTAAAGTATTATATGTTTTTATTTTTTTCTAAACTAATTAAAATAAAAAACATATTATCACTATTTCCCTAAAAAACGTGTCGCTGTTGAGAAGGCGATGAAGATAATAACCTCTTAAAAAAACCATAAAATAAAAAACAATATACATAACACTAGGAAATGACATATGCCGCTGCTAAATGTTGAGAAGATGAAGCTAGTGATCTCTTAACAAGTCGATGACGGCGTAGAAATGATGAAATGAATCAATAGCCGGAGATGAGAGCAAGAACAAGCAACTCCAAATGAAGAACACAACAAAAGAGTGAAGATCAATGGGCTCGGCTAGGGGAAGAAGAGTTCAAATATGGGGAAGGACATTTAGTCCCGGTTCCTTTTAAAAACCGGGTCTAAATTCCAACACTAGTCCCGGCCGGTGAGACGGACCGGGACAACAGCTTTTAATCCCGGTTGGTGGTACCAACCGGGACTAAAGGCTAGGCTTTTGTCCCGGACGCTCCTCGAGCCTAGACTTGTAGGCATTTTAGCCTGGTGATCAACGGCCTGTTCTGTAGTAGTGCATGCCACGATGTACAAGATACGCGTGCACATAGCCGAGAAAGACATGTTGCTGGACATGTAGCTATAAGAAGTAAAAATAACATGACTCATTCTAATATTTGTGTATCAAGTATTCCCAAATGAATCGTTGTCCACCTTTTCTAGTATGATAGTGTGTTGATATTTGGTAACGCAATAAGGAATTGATCCGCAAGCGCACGGATATCGGTGAGCATTTCACCTGGGAGGTTATCCTGAGTTATCGTATTTATATTTTTACCACTGGGAGAAAGGGTGCATCTGACTAACCAAATCTATTGCTACTATCCCTTTAGGCACAAAGAATGTCTTTCGATGTGAGTGATAAATAGAGAAGACTGCAACCGTAGTCTCCTTCTAACCTTGGTAAGGATGATCTACTGTTCTAATGGGGAGGCTAACGGAATCTAGACAACACAAAGGATGTTCGACCCGCGCCTATAAACCCTATCCTTCCTGCTAACGAGATGTGATCTACAAAGGTAGCTCGGAAATGTCACGTTCCTCACTACTACCACGGTCCAGCTAGTCAGGGAATATCTATGAGTACCCCAGCCTAAACACCACGTTTACGCCAGCAATGATTACTCTAAACTCTACGCGAAGAGATTAAAGTAAACTCATAAACCATAAGAACAATAAAACAAGAACTTACTAGAATTTAGAAGTCGAATTACTGAGGAGCAAGCTCCGGGTTAGGAGAACTTGATTCCGCAGGTACAAGCTTGGAGTAGACACCGACAGGCCGGGCTTCCTCCACTCTACACCTCCACTCTATCTCTCTCAATCTAGTAGAAACTAGAAGATCTATTTCTACCTTACATTGATTGCTAAGCCTAAAAAGAAATATTAATTAGAGAAGAGGTTTTCCTTCGAGGGCACCCCTCAGTCTCTATGATAATTTCTTCATGTCTTCCAGGGGGCCAGGGGGGCCTCGCTTATATAGTCCTCCCCTTCTATGCGTTTTTGGGTCGATAGCCGAGGTGGTACTATGTTTTTCTTGATCCAATAGGTCGGTGGAATATCCCGAGCGAAGGAGTCCTGAATTGGCTCCAGCAGGGGGGCGGGCGCCCAGGCTTCCAGGGCGGGCGCCCTGGGCCTGGCCCAGCTTCGCCTCCGCTTCGGTCTCGTGGCTTCTGGAGTCTTCTAGATGATGTAAAATTGCGCGGTGCGTTGATATCTCTATGTAATCCCGACATGTGGGCCTTTCTTCCTTATTTCCTGATAACCCCCTGCAGAAATAGATAAACAACAAAACTCGTGGAATTCTGTCAGATCAAACCCTAATTCTAGGTGATGGTTGCATATTGGTCTTTTCTCATGTTTATTTGATAATTAAAATTGATACTGAAGAACCGTCAACAAATCCCCCCATACTTAGGCTTTTACTCGTCCTCGAGAAAAGGATGGTTAAGAACAATATCTGGGATAAACATTTAAAACATTCTCTATATAATTTGCAGGGTGTTAAAATTCCACTGTGTACTGTAGTCAGGGAAGTATATGGTTAAGAGTAAAGATTCTTTCTTTTCCATCCTGTCACTTGGAGTTTTTGTATATTTTTGAAAGAAAGTTAGCATACCTTTTTGATCCTCATAGGTTCTCTCAGATCACTCATTATCTTTTATATATATCTCACTGAGGCTGTTTTATTTTGCAAAAATTCTCAAGCATACTTACTTTGGATTTATTGCCTGATCAAAACGGGATCCGAGGAGGGGAATGTCATACTCTTAGATCAAAGACTTTGGAAATTAAAAACTTTGTCAACTCTTACTGGCATATTGCTTATTAGAGGGACCATGGGCTATCATTTTTTTTCATTTTTTTAGTGGATACCGAGGTACCTCTAATTCTACTGCCGGACACTTGTCTATTTTTTTCTGCGAGGTTGTCGAGCACTTGCTCCTTTTTATTTCCTCGAAATATCTCTATTTTTGCATAGCCCATGCCTCTAATGCAATAATACTTCGGAAGAGTGAATCTTACTGAAATAGTGTCTTGATCTTGGGAGCATGATAAATCTCTCAACGAGGGTCTAACTCATTTTGAACAAACTCAATACAGAGCAGATAGCTTTTATAATCATAATTAATATTTCAGTTTTATCAGGCATATAAAACACTGAGGATGGTAGCTAGAAATTTGAATATTTTGAAATAAATTCTCCACGCAACAATGATATCAAGAATAAGAAACTCATACTCTACCATCACATATTCCATCTTGACTTAAGTAACACAGGGTTTTTTAAAAATGATTTTATACTAATTGCAAGTTTTCAGGAAATATCACAGATTGAGATTAATCATGATTAGAAATATTTTACTCTTTTTATTTTATCATGTCGGAAACAGTAATCTGCATAATCCAAAATAAATGTATGTATGAAGTAAAGTGTGCAGAGTGTGTACCTGAATCGTGGAGTGGTGTAGTCGGAGTGTGTTTAGCATGTCGAGGGATCTCCCCCATACTTGTTTTCTGCTTTCTTGCACAAAAATAAAGTAGAGACACACAAGACATAATAATAATACTCTTTATTGATCTTGAGGCATTTATTACACAAGGAAGAACAAAATTATTTTTGGCTATTCTCTCCCGGATTAGGAGTAGAATATTTTTGGGTGATTCTGAAGATGGAAATGTATGGATATATGTGGATGGTACTTCCGGAGTAGAAGTAGCATGTGTGAGTGAACGTGCAAGTGAATCTTGATTTAACCACATGACAAGCTCCTAAGGGTCTACACAGCTTGACCACACTCAATGCTCATAAGCAGTAAAAAGTAATTGTGTGGCTCGAAGTCTAGCAAGCATGTATATATGGCTGTGGTAGGAATTTAAACTCTCATCATACAGGAACTCATCATGCAACATTTTAAAGATTTCCAAAGATAAAATTCTCCAGAATTCTAGCATCTCTAGAAACAGATAAACAGCAGCTCAACCTTCCCATATCGTATCCGTTAACAACTTAGATTTCAGATCAAGTTTTCATCCCACAAGTTTAGGTCTAGAGCAAGCTTTAAATTATAACAGTTATGTCTAAACTTGAGAGAGAACTTAAAATGTGCAAATTAGGCAGAGCAACTATTCATCATTTCCATGCTTGTGTTTTATTTAGATACAGATTAGCATAGCCACTTTATTTATTTATTAAACACACTAAGCAAAAGACATATATATATAAGCATAAAATCTTTATTTGGTTTTTCATAGTTATGTATATTTATATTCTAAAATAATATAAGTATAAAGATAGATAGATAGAAATACTTATCGAGATAAATGGGGGTGCTCTCCCCCAAGCTGAATTTTGACGTAATTTCTCTTGATGTAGCTAGCAGGTGGCAGAGGTGTATTTGAAAGTCAGCAGCATTGTGACAGCGATTAGAATATCCTCCGTCTGCCAGTCTTCTTGATTCTTAGATTCTGTGGAGCTTAAATAGACAACAAAGCTTGTGGAACTAATTAAGTGTTAGCATAAATATCTAGCCTTTATCATGTTGAGACTCCTTAATAATTATTACTCCCTGTTTTTATATTTTTATTTTATAAAGCAGAAAAATATTTTTGTTTTATTTTTATGCCACCACAGTGAATGTACTTATGGGTTTTATGCCACTCGTATCCTCACATGGGGCTTACTGTTTTTCACATTTTTACTTTCTGTTAAGAACTTAATTAACTAAGTGAACTACTTGAAATAATTGAAAGGGAAAGGATAACTACCAAGTTTACCTCTTGGCAAGGCGTTCGGTGTTTTTAAGTCCTCCGAACGGGACTCTCCTCCTTCTCAATTATCCTGAGGTTCGTTGGGTGGCGTAGTCGGTACTTCTGGTAGCGCCTCCTCTTCATGTATAGTTATCTTCCTTTTCCACACCTGACTTGGTGCTTCGGTCTCCTCTGGATAATTCTGTTTAAACTCAACGTCTTCTGACCTTACAACTTTTCCTTCGTAGTCTGCCCATCCGTCCTTGATGATTTGCCTCCTCTGGTTGCGGTTGCGTCGTCTTCTTCTTGTCCTGACCTGCTTAGAATCTTCAACTATATAGTTAGAATCATTAAAGTAATGGCGTACCTTCTGAGAGGGGAAATACACGTGGACTTCTCCGGTTCCAATGTAGATGATAACTTGGATAGTGTTGACGAATGGTCTTCCAAGGATGATGGGTGGATCGTACTCGTCTTCTCCCATATCAATGTTCTGAAAATCATCTGGAGCTAAATATATATTGGTTGTAGGGGCATGGTTCCATGCAGGAGCTGATAAGTGACTGCGGCCATTATGTTGACGTTAGATCCGGTGTCGTAGAGTGTTTTCTAAAAAGAGTATCTATTGGTTGTGCACTCGATGATTGGAACACCAGGGTCGTCCTTCTTGATCAAGAAAGGTGACTTGAGTCGACGATCTTGACCTCCTTGAGCTGCAGTGACCATCTTAGCTGACTCGGTCCACATTTGCTTGTTCCTGTTCCTCCTGTTGGTCCTCTTCCTTGGTTCATGTCGGGATTGCTCTGAAGTTTATGTAGTCTTGTTCTTGAAGAAAAGTCTCCTTCTTCCCCTTGATGTAGAGACTGATCTTGGCATCATTAGCGTAGATGACAGCTCTGGTGTTTAGGAATGGCCTCCGTAAGATGATGGGTGCCCTCTCCTCAGTACCAGTCTCTACCACCACGAAGTTTGCTGGAGCGTACAAGGTACCAACTTGGACACAGAGGTTCTTTAATATTTCCTTTGGGAAACTAAGTGTCTGATCTCCATTGTGTTTGTGCTCGTAGATCCCGGTTCTTCACTTAATGGAATCTGGGAGTTGTAAAACGCCTTCACGTTTCCCAAAATGTGTCCTGCTCATAGAGACAAGGCAGAGATCAAGTGCATGGGCTCTGTTGGTGGAAAACACCAACAGAACCAAAAGTGTATTTGTTCTTTTCTAACCTTAAGCATAGTGAGTAAGACAAAGTTGATGGATCATGAGTGTAGCATTTAAAACATTTGTTAGATCAGATGGCTCAACCTAATGGAAAGATAATCTATCTATATATATATTTTTTTATCTTCCAAAGATTGAATGTGCAACATATTAGCTTATATGTTTAGGAGCGTGGGATTACGAAGGTAGTACTAAGAACAAAGATTAAGGGACTAAACATGTTGAATCAGTTAGGTTGGTTAATTTAGAGTTATAAATCATACATGTTTGTCTCTTTATTTATGTGAACGCCAGAACCAAGGAGAAACTTATAAAAGGATAGTCAAGTACCTTAAGATGTTACCTTTGAAGAGTGATGGTACAGTATCACCTTGTAGAAGCTTTCCTTTCTAGCGGTTGTGCATCGTGTTTGTGGCTCCCTCCATGGATCATCTCTTATGAGCTACATCTTTCTTGTGCAAATTGTTAAACTTCATGTGTCACTTTCTTCATCTCCAATGTGAGTTTATCTCAGGACTTCCCAAGTTGATATTGAAAGTTTTCCTGCAGGGGTTAGTCCCACAAAATATACCAATGTCTATACAAGCAATTTTTAGTTCGATAACCGAACTAGACTCCATGTCTAATCAGATTAAGGAAGGCTGTTTAACCTAAGCACCATGCTTAATTTAAAAGCCAATAGAAGTATGTGCAGTACTTCCAAACTAACACTTACTAGGATAAACAAAGGTAGCGTTATGGCATTTATAGAGATCTACTTAAGTGGAGATGAAGTAGTGTGATTAGTATTTAACAAATTGAGCATGTCTCAAAGGTAAGGACAACCAACATAGCAACATGGCAAAAGATGTTTTTATGTGAAGTACTCCCCTAAGCTTGAATTTTGCAAAATTCAAGATTGGATGAATTTATTTCAATGTTGCATGTTGATTGGTTGGGCATACCTTGCGCTTGTCATTCATCCGGTCTTCTTGCTCCAATCCTAGAAAGGTTAGTGACAAGAATACCCGAAGGAATATTTCTACAATTATCTTTATATGATCAATACACAAGGTAATGTTGCAAGTAATTAGAAGTTCATGTTACAATCTGATAAGTGCTTGTTTTAGGACACTAAGCTTGTCCTTGGGAAACCATCAATTAACTCGACGAGATCTGCAATATTTATTATAAACATATGCATCGACAACCGCTCTTTTAAAGTTTTTATAAATAGAAAAAGAAGAGAGGGTTGGAGATCTCAAATGTGGTGATAGCACATGAATTTTTAATGCCCTCTAGCCATTGATGTTGCTCTTCTCGATCCTCCTTATGCATGGGATGTCTAGAGAGATTCATAGGATTATCGGGAGGTTCAAGAGAAAGAGCATAGTAGAGATTATTAGGCTCAAGGATGGGTTGGATAGCCGAATCATGGGATTGGAAAGTTTGGAAATCGGCTATTGAAACTTCCTCTCCTTGTATGGGAGATGATTCCTTCTCTATCTCTAAGATTTTTCTATGAAGACTAGTGCAAGAAGGATGTCTACGAATGAAGACATACCTTCCTTTACTAATAGATAAAGAAAGAAATACTCTACCAAAGGTTATATGATTAAGAACAATGTGAAAATATCTAGGAAAAACATGGTCTTGTAGGGCTAGGTCTAAACCAGAATTTATAGAAAGATTAAAAGATTCCCTAGGTGTAGCTAAAAGTGCATTATCTTTTTGATTAAAAGATAGGACCTCAGCTATAGAAAAGGGTTGGTTTTGACCTATTGTAATCAACTCCGGACACAGATCATAATTAGGGGCAGGACGTGTTGACTCCCATGGTCTATGGCTGGTTTCCGAAGGTGCAAAGAATTTAATAATAGGTATAGAATTTGAGTTATCCATAAAGATAAAAAGATAAAAGAATAAAAGTATAAAAGTATAATACAAGATAATAGCAAGACTCAATGTTATCTCAGCAAACCGTCTTTCTCCCCGGCAACGGCGCCAGAAATGCTTGTTGATATTTGGTAACGCAATAAGGAATTGATCCGCAAGCGCACGGATATCGGTGAGCATTTCACCCGGGAGGTTATCCTGAGTTATCGTATTTATATTTTTACCACTGGGAGAAAGGGTGCATCTGACTAACCAAATCTATTGCTACTATCCCTTTAGGCACAAAGAATGTCTTTCGATGTGAGTGATAAATAGAGAAGACTGCAACCGTAGTCTCCTTCTAACCTTGGTAAGGATGATCTACTGTTCTAATGGGGAGGCTAACGGAATCTAGACAACACAAAGGATGTTCGACCCGCACCTATAAACCCTATCCTTCCTGCTAACGAGATGTGATCTACATAGGTAGCTCGGAAATGTCACGTTCCTCACTACTACCACGGTCCAGCTAGTCAGGGAATATCTATGAGTACCCCAGCCTAAACACCACGTTTACGCCAGCAATGATTACTCTAAACTCTACGCGAAGAGATTAAAGTAAACTCATAAACCATAAGAACAATAAAACAAGAACTTACTAGAATTTAGAAGTCGAATTACTGAAGAATCCTAGGAGCAAGCTTCGGGTTAGGAGAACTTGATCCCGCAGGTACAAGCTTGGAGTAGACACCGACAGGCCGGGCTTCCTCCACTCTACACCTCCACTCTATCTCTCTCAATCTAGTAGAAACTAGAAGATCTATTTCTACCTTACATTGATTGCTAAGCCTAAAAAGAAATATTAATTAGAGAAGAGGTTTTCCTTCGAGGGCACCCCTCAGTCTCTATGATAATTTCTTCATGTCTTCCAGGGGCCAGGGGGGCCTCGCTTATATAGTCCTCCCCTTCTATGCGTTTTTGGGTCGATAGCCGAGGTGGTACTATATTTTTCTTGATCCAATAGGTCGGTGGAATATCCCGAGCGAAGGAGTCCTGAATTGGCTCCAGCAGGGGGGCGGGGGCCCAGGCTTCCAGGGCGGGCGCCCTGGGCCTGGCCCAGCTTCGCCTCCGCTTCGGTCTCGTGGCTTCTGGAGTCTTCTAGATGATGTAAAATTGCGCGGTGCGTTGATATCTCTATGTAATCCCGACATGTGGGCCTTTCTTCCTTATTTCCTGATAACCCCCTGCAGAAATAGATAAACAACAAAACTCGTGGAATTCTGTCAGATCAAACCCTAATTCTAGGTGATGGTTGCATATTGGTCTTTTCTCATGTTTATTTGATAATTAAAATTGATACTTAAGAACCGTCAACATAGTGTTTTTAAATTTTTGAATATTTGAATATCTTTGTGTTGACACCGTTTTTGGACACGTATCTTTGGACGCATATCTAGTGTTAATGAGGTGTAGATCGGCAGGCAGAAAAGTGGTGACCGAGTTGCCGATAAGGGTTGGTGCCGATGAGAAAACATGGCCAAGTCCAGGAGTGGTGATGGATTCGTGCCGATGACTGGTGCTAATGGTTGCCGATGGCTATGAGAGGTGGTTTGCCGATGGTCACGGAGAAGGGCGCAGGGGTTGTCGATCGACTCATGGTGGTGTACCGATCGGTTGTGTAAGATGATTTAATGTTTTCCTTAATTTTTAGAGTTTGCTTTGCATACGGATTCCGTTCAAATTAGAATTCGAGTCCTAGTCGAGTCTGGTTGTAACTCTTTCGGACAGGGTATAAATGTGGATCCTGCGGCAATGTAATGAATATACACAATCAATCAAACACAAGTTTTTACATCTATCATCTACTTTTCTGACGACTTCGTCACCTTGCATATTTTTCCTTTTACTACGAGTTCTTAAGAATTCATCGAGTCAACCTCGGCGAATTCTCGAGTTCCGCGTGAACACCTCTTGGCTGTGACATTCGGGTGCATCGCTGTTGTCGGGACTAAAGTGTTCGAGTTACCACTTTTGTCGATTGTAAGGTCAAATCGGCTGGCACGCCTTAACATTGAATCGGGTATTAGCTCTTTGTGTTTGCAGATCTACTTTTGCATCAACACTTTGTTTAGTAGAACACGTAATCGAGTTGTATCTAATCTGCTGTAGGAAGTTAAAAATTTAAATATCCTTTATTTAGTAGAACACGTATCTGATTTGTATACAAGATAGGGAGTTAGAAATTGAAATATATCCTTGGTTTAATAACACATGTATTCAAGTTTTCATGTCAGGGATTCATTTCTTGGCTCTCTGTTCTTAGCCATACTATGAATCGTGTCCGTGTGTGCATCAACATATGAGCATGACTAAGAGTCCAAATAAAATACACAACATAATAGAGTTTTAATCTCAAAAAAAAAACATAATAGAGTTTTGTATCGGACTCTATATTGCACTAGAGAGAGCTATTCTAACTCGTATAAGCATGGGTTATATGATATTCAGTAGTTAGATAGAGACGGATAAAAAAATGGTCGGACCAAAAAAATTCTGATTCTTTGTTATTAGGTAGGTATAGATATATAGAGTTGTAGATAAAGAGATCCTTTTTCTATTTCTATTTTGAATAGGATTTTTACTTAGGCTAGTTAAGACATGAAACCTCGTATGACAGGAGTCTATTTAGATTAGGATTCTTATTCAAGTCTATTTATAGATTAGGATTTTTATAACTAGATTTTATAAATCACATTGCATAAGCTAATGGCCTGAAGTCCTTCATATTCTGTGCCTTCTCGTTCTTTTGTATGGTAACAATAGCAGTTGTGATCTCCCTCTGGCATTATCACTCCAGAAGTGAAGAACTCGCGCACTGCTGCAATCACCTCATCTCTAAGCACCTCCCAATTTCTTTGACAGAATCAGGCTGGAAAGCCGTCCGGTCCAGGAGCTTTTAATAAAGGACCTATTTGGAAGAGTGCATCTGAGATTTCTTCGTCTGTGTGGACGGTTTGCAAAGCTCAAAATTCATCTCTGCTGTTATTTTGCTGCCAACAAGGTTCAGTAAAGGTTCTGGCTGCACACTGTCATCTTTGGTATATAGGTTTTGAAAAAAGATGTTGCCATAGCCTCCATCTCCTCTTTGTTTTCAATATACCTATTATCTTATTCTTTTTTGCTCTCTAAACTGCTTTATGGTGGAAAAAACCTGTGTTTCTGTCCCCATCTTGCAGCCAGGAAATTCTTGATCTTTGTAACCACATCATCTCTTCCCTGTACAGCAGTTCATCCATATGGGTGTACAAAAGCTTACTTGAATTTTGGTTACCTGAGTGATCTTGAGTTCCTAAATGCTCTAATTTTTTGGCGTATCACTTCTAGTTCTCTTGTCACTGGCCCAAAATGATCCTTACTCCATAATCTTAAAGTATCCATAACTGAGTTCAATATTGGAGCCACATCACCCAAATTAGAGGTTGTGCATTGTTAGAAATTTAGACATTTTAATGTTTGATCTAATCCAGAAAAATACACATAACAAAGTGGTGGCATATATGTGCATGTGTGCAATTTCATCGCTACTCAGATTAGTGATAAACATCGTAATTGTTGTAGACATACTTAAAATAAAATATAACCGTTTAAGATTATACCCAGAGGAGGGACCAGTGCCGAAGGCACCGGCGGCTCCATTCGCACTAGTCGACATAGTGCGTTGCTTGAAGTAGCCGACCACAGTCGATGCAGGAAGATGTTCGCAGTGCAGTTCCGCGAACGTCCACCAGGAAGGAGACGATCCGTGAATCCCAGGAAGTAGTCGATCTAGTCACCGCCAGGAAGTCGATCTCGCCGATGTCCGCCAGGAAGTAGTCAATCTCGCCGATCCTAGGTAGCGAAAGCGAGAAGTCGTGGAAGACGCTCTCCAAAAACCTGATTGCCTGCACATCCGAGTAGGTGTCTTGATGCAAGGCGTCGGGTTTCGGAGGCCTGTTCTTCCGATCTCTGTGCGCAGAGGTTCGGGACGGGGATGAAGGAGAGCAACTCGACAGGGTGAGGACTGATGTGTTGTGTTTGTAGGGAAAGGGGATGCAGAAATGGAAGATATAGGCGATAAAGGAAACGTCTCGTCTGTTCTCGACACGACATGGTCGCCTCGCCATGCCACGCCACGGCTCTGCGGCGGCGGCGCACGCGCGCGTGTGGTACCCTTTTCGCTTCCTCAACTTCACTATAGGAGCCATTACACGCCATCTATTTAAGTTGAGTTAACACATGGTCAATTATCAATCTGGTATTAAACCGTTTGCGTTATAGCATTTATTATAGGCCCTTTAATTAATTATCATCAAATAGAATATGGGCCAAAAGCCCAAATAATATTTAACAATCCCCACCTACTTCTAGGGCACATAAAAAATGCTCTCAAATTTCCATGTCGTTTCATATGCTAGTTGTTTTGGTGGAGACGATTAAGTTGAACTTCCACCTAGAATGAAGATTACACTTAGTCACAACTGGAATAATGGACTATGCCTTGAATTGCAAGTTTTGCGTGAAATGAGTTCCATCTAAACTTATAATTGATACTGAGTTGCATGAACAACACATTAGAGACTAAACCTGGGCATTTTTGGCCCCCAAACAGCTTAATGGATAGGGCTTGGACAACAAATATAAACTCAAAAAAATTGCTCGTCTTGATATATTTATTCTAAATATTTCAAAACTAAAAGTTAGGGATGGCCTGCCCGGTCTATGTCCGGCTCACCGTTGGCAAGAATGCTCGGCCTAAAAGGCCTGGTTTTTTCGATCTGGCCCGGTCCTAGAAACGCTGAGGTCTGCGTACGGAACTCTTTTGGTGTATCCACTATATATATTTTCTGTGCTAACGCTATGGTGACATCTAGAAAAATTAAATCACAAAACTTAAAAATTAAATCAGCTGATGAAATAAACACAAATTCATAGTTTGATAGGTACACAAATTTTTAACATTTAGAGCTTGAATGTGATGAAAAAAATATGACCATGTCTGCTGCCATATGTTAGGTGCATAGACAAATAGAAGTAGATGTGGCAACACCTCACTGAAAATTTTGAGTGGCTAAAGATTTATCTTTTAGAAACCTGTAGACCATAATTTGGCGCTAAAAAAATACAAACAAATGAAATTAAGAGATCTAAGGAAAGGTGCAACAGGAAACCAAATACCCAGCATGCTATGCAATGGAATTTATGTTTTGCCAACATATAAGAAACTTATCTGTGTGCTAAGAGCATCTCCAACAGAATACCTAAACAGACTATCTTATATTTGGGTAGTGGAGTTAAAAAACTGTGCTCCAACAGGCCACCTATCAGGCTACCTAAATTTGTTGGCCCAACAAATTTCCCCTCCCACTACCTAGATCTGTTGGGCCAACAAAACTGCCTACCTATTTTTCACTTCGTCTTTCTCCTCTCCAGGAATCATCCGACACCATCCGTCGACCCGCGCCTGTGCCTCGACCTCCACGGCGGCGGCGCTCCCCCGTCACGCGCCCCTCCGACGCTGATCTCCAGGCAGCGCCCATCCCGCGCGCGGACCATCTCGCCACCGGTGCGACGCCCAGGCTCCACCGGTGTGGCACCGACCCCTTCCCTAGTCCGGCGGCAAGACATCCGGCGCTTCTTCCCATCGACGACCGGCGGCAAGACATCCGGCGGCAAGATTCCTGGAGAGGCCGCCCTTCTTCCCATCTACGACCGGCGGCAAGACATCCGGCGCTCCGCCATCCCCTCACACTCTATGCTACTGCTTTGCCCATCGACACCCTATCTCCTCCATGCTGCTGCTTTGTCCGAGTTTGTCGATGGCAACAGAAAGAAAGAAGAAGGAAAGGGATGACATGTGGGCTCCACATGGCATTGACTGTTAAACTAAATTTGGGAGCCATAATTTAGGTAGTACTGTTGGAGTTGGAAGCAATATTTAGGTACTCTAAAAATAGGTGGGTACCTAAATAGATATTTAGGTAGTCTATTTAAGGTAGTACTGTTGGAGATGCTCTAAGGATCACAGATTCACAGTGTACAATGCCAAAAGGGCATCCTTACCAGGTTTCAAGTCTCTATGTATTGTGTCAATGTCATGTAAACCACTAGTAGAAAAGAGGTCATCACAGATGCCCCTTTTTATACCACAGGCGGTGTCAATTACCACGTGCCTGTGATATAGAAAGGCCGGTGTCAGAGATATAAGCCACCTGTGGAAACTATTACCACAGGCGGTTATCTTAACTAAACCACCTATGTAAAGGTTGCGTTTCCATAGGCGGTTGAATAACGACAACCGCCTGTGATAATCTCTATTATCACAGGCGGTTGTCGTTATTCAACCATCTGTGGAAACACAACGTTTACACAGGCAGCGGTTGAATAATGACAACCGCCTGTGATAATACATAGGCGGTTTGGTTAAGACAACCGCCTGTGGTAATAGTTTCCACAGGCGGTTGTCTTTAACAGCCGCCTGTGCTTTACCTACTATAAATACCCCTTCTTCCTTCCCGAGCAGAACAGTATCCAGTAGCCACCTTCCATTCGAGACGATTTTGGAGGTCAAGATTTGAAAAAATACAAGGAGAGTGGTTTTGATCTTCATTTCTTGGAAGAATATTGCTAAAAAAGCTTAGCTCATGTTCCTATTGCCTCATTTTGCTCATTCTTGCTCAATTTGTGCCACATTTTGGAGCTAGGGTTTCACCATTATTGAGAGAGAAGAATAGCTAGCTTCTTGTATTTATTTCTCATAATGAGATTGCTTAAGATGGTTAGATAATATATTTCATCTGTTTCTTTTCATGCTTTCTTCTCAATTTAGCTAGTTTATGCAAGACTGCATCTATGGTGTGTTCTTGTGTATTTAGGTAGAGAGAAATGTAGGGTTTTTTGTTATTTTTTAATTATATGCTACATATGTTTTTTTACTCTAATCTCTCTCTATTTTTTACTTAGGTTTATTAATTATGGTACTTAGGTTTTTTGATTATGTTATGTAGGTTTTTTAATTATGGTACTTAGGTTTTTTACTCTAATCCCAAAATAAACCTTAAATCTGAGCTACTATAATCCGTAGCTAAACCCTACATAAACCCTAGCTAAAACCCCACTTAAACCCTATACCCTAGCTAATCCCTATCCAATAATCCCTAGGTAATAATCCCTAGCTAATCCTCCCTACCTAATAATCCCTAGCTAAATCCTATGTAAACCTAGCTCAACCCTAAATCCTAGCGAATATAATCCCTAGCTATAAACATAGAGTTAACAATGTTTTTTGTTATTCATTGTATTATTTTATAGGTAGTGATGGAGAGGTCATTGTAGATGTATAATTTATCAAGATTAGATCCATCATACGTAACCGACGTCGAGAGGTTTATTGATGCCGCTAAGAACCAAGCGTGGAGAACAAAGAAGACGCACATACATTGTCCATGCATGGACTTCAAAAATGTTGTTGTATTTGAGGACACTAAACAAATTGTTTCTCATCTAGTTTCTCGAGGATTTATCAATGGTTACTTGATTTGGACAAAGTATGGAGAGGGTAGCTCTGCGCCTTATGCAACTAAAACCCTACGAACATCGACACCGATGGTCCAGATATGTTTGACGTGTTTGAGTTCATACATGAGACATAATAACCCGACGTCGATGTTCCAGACACCGAACATGTTGTGCCAAATGTTCTTGATCATGGTTTTGCTGGAGGAAACCAAGGTGTCAGAACTAATGTGGCTACGGATGATGCAAAATTCCTAGAGGCAATGCTACGTCGTCATGTGGAAGATCCGTCAATGTTCTTCATTAAAGGCATGGAGGCCCTAATGAAGGAAGCAGAAGAGCCTTTGTATAATGAGTCTAAGGGTTGCACTAAAGAGTTCACCATGCTGTGGGTTGTGATAAAGTTATTGGTGTGCAAAGCTAGATATAGTCTTTCTGATGCTAGCTTTAATGCATTCTTGAGTATTATCACAGACATCCTTCCAAAGGAGAACAAAGTGCCTGCTAACACGTACTATGCAAAGAAGCTAATATGTCCACTAATGATGGGTGTGGAGAAGATCCACACGTGTAGAAATCATGATATCCTATATTGAGGTGATCATTATAAGGACTTGGACAAATGTCCAAAGTGTGGTGCAAATAGATACAAGATGAATAAAGAATACAGAGAGGAAGAGTGTGCTGCCTCCATCTATAAAGGAAAGAAGCGAAAACAAGACCAAACAGAAGACCTAGAAGGGTGCTCCTAAACCCACCAGCATAGGAAAAGAAGTAGACTATTATGCATAGAAAAAGATCCCTGCTTTGGTGATGTGGTACCTTCCCATGGTCGATCGATTGAGGTGTTTATTCACTAATCCAGAGGATACCCAACTTATGACCTGGCATCCTTCTGATGAGCACAAAGATGATGGGAAGCTCTGGCACCCAGCCGATGGCCAGTAGTGGAAAGATTTCAATGTAAACCACAAAGACTTTGCAAAGGAAACAAGAAATGTTAGGTTCACACTAAGTACTGACGGAATGAATCCATTTGGTGAGAGGAGCAGCACACACAACACATCACCGGTGATCCTCACCATCTACAACATTCCTCCATGGTTGATGCAGAAGTGAAAGTACCTTTTGCTAACCATCCTGATCTTTGCACCTACACATTCTGGAGTTCACATGGATGTTTTCTTGGAGCCCTTAGTGGAGGACATGAAGATATCATGGGAAATACGGAAAGAATCATTCACACTGAGAGCAATTATCTTTTTTACGATCAATGATTACCCTACTCTCTTCACATTATGAGGGCAATTCAATAGAAAGGATGGTTGTGTGGTATGCATAGATGGAACATATTACAACTCGCCTACTGCATCTAAGAATATAGCGTACATGAGGCACAGATGCTTCCTATCGAAAGGACATAGGTACCGACAAAAAAAGATTGATATATAAGTACTTTGACATTAATGTTGAACTACATTCTACTGCTCCATCAGGTTACATTAATGGCAAAAGAGTATTCAACATAGTCAGCAAAATCAAATTTGTTTTTGGGAAGAAGACAAAAGATGGTAAACCAAGAAAGATTGTCAAACCAACTCTAGGGGCTACATTCAAGAAGAAGTCTATTTTCTTCGAGTACGCCATGCGATCGATGGTATGCATGTTCAGAAGAACGTTTTTGAAAGCGTAATTGGCACCTTGATGGACATGAAGGGCAAGACAAAGAACGGACTAAATTCACGCATGGACATGGTACAGTTAGGCATAAAAAAAGAACTTCACCCAATTCTTCAAGAAAATGTGAAGTACCACCTCCCGACAACAAGCTACAACCTCTACGATGATGACAAACATACGATGTGTGTGTGGTTGAAGAATTTGAAAGTCCCATCGGGATTTTGCTCTAGCATATGGAGTATTGTGTCAATGAAAGAACTTACACTCACCAACTACAAATCACATGATTGCCATGTCATGCTGACTACTTTCCTCCCTATTGCCATCAGGGCTATAAATTTAGTGTGGATAAAGGTTGCAGTCACACGATTGTGCTACTTCTTCAATAGGATCTCATAGAAGGTGATTGACAGTGATGAGTCGGCGTCTCTTAAGGAATTTGCAGTGGAGACAATGTCACTGTTTGAGATGTGTTTCCCCCAGCATTCTTCGATATGATGGTTCACCTTGTGGTGCACTTGGTTCCACAAATAGAGGCACTAGGTCCCATGTACTTGCCTGAGATGTGGACTTATGAGCGTTTCATGTTTGTACTAAATGGCTGTGTATGAACTCATACTCGTCCTGAGGCATCCATGGTAGAGGGATACTGAACCGAAGAGGCCATTGATTCTGGAGGTCCATTCTACAAGTCCTCAAAGACTAGGTTGCAATAGGTTTGCCTCCGTCACGGCACGAGGGTAGACTGAATGGAAGTGGGAGGATGGTAAAAAAAACATACATCCTGAAAGATTACAACACAGTCCTTGAGGCACATCATAACGTCCTACATCTGCTCTCGATAATATAGCGTTTGATCGAGGAACACATTGATGAGCTTTGTGAACATAATCATGGGCTCACGAATGAATGGTTAATAATGGAACACAAAAATTGGTTCACCTCATGGCTGTGGGAGCTTGACATTCCCGAGGGGGAAACAACTAAGGAACGCACCATCAACGTGTTGGCATCTAGACCATCATGCTAGGTCATGACATGGCGAACCTATGACATTAGTGGCTTCACATTCTATACCAAGTCCAAGGACCAAAAAATCTTGGCACAAAACAGTGGTGTTCGATGCGAGGCCTTGGACTCTGAAACTGGTGAGGAAACTACATACTTTGGCTTTGTTGAGGATATATGAGAACTATACTATGGTACATTTCAGATCCCTGTGTTTCAATGTCAATGGGTTGAAGACAAACATGTCACAGTGGACAATATGGGGTCAGAGTACTTGATCTAAGTAAGGTAGGCTACAATGATGATCCATGGATACATGCTAACCGTGCTACATAGGTCTTCTATGTAGAACAGATCCTGTCTCCTAGTGATAAGAAGAAAAGTACCAACAAACCGAAGCATGTAGTTTTTCTTGAAAAGCAACAAGATGTAGGAGTTGATGGTATATCTGACCTGGATGACTTTAACGAGATCAGTGACATGTCTCTCTTTGTAGATGAACATCCAACAAAGATAAAGAATGTTGAGCGAAGCATCCCACAAAGGTCTTTGCCCTGGGTACGCCATGATAGAAAAGGAAGAACATTAGGAAACTAGATTATATTTGACATCTGCCATGTAATATAAACGCTTTTAAAGTATTATGCTTTGTATGATTGGAGGTGGATGTTATTGTAATATACATGAATTCCGGTATCGTATTTATAAAATAAGTCACATAGATAAATGGACACAACAGATAAATAGAGCATGATTTTAGAAAATTTTAGAAAAAAGAATCATCTCAATTGGAGTTAGTATGAGGGTGAAATAGAATTATAAATATGACTATAAATGAAATTACACATTTTATAATTTTATATATTATTAAAAAAATAATTTTCACATGCGGCTGTCCTAGTCAACCGCCAACGAAAATGGATTTCCACTAGCGGTTGCCAACGTCACCCGCGTGTGGAAATGATTTCCACTGGCGGTTGCCAACGTCACCTACTTGTGGAAATCATTTCCAATAGCGGTGGTCTTAGCCAGCCACCTGTGCAAATCATTTGCACAGATGGATGTCGTTGACATCCACCAATAGAAATCACACCTCTATATACATCACCCACTAGACTCTAAATTTTTCCGAGTCTAGTGGGTGCGTTTCAGTCTGAAATACGCCGTCAGGCTGCCAATATTTCCAGCACCGTTGGTCACCGCTGCTGCCTCCGGTGAGCTCCTCCATGCCACTGCTCAGAGCCTGCAACGCCGCCCCCACTCTCAACCCCGCGCCGCCTTCTCGGACATCCTCCGCGCTGCAATAGAGCTTTGCGCGGCCACCACCGAGCTCCATGCCACCCGCCACCGAGCTCCGCATCGCCGCCACCAGATCTCTGTTGTGCTGCCACAAGGGACTGTTGAAATAAATTAACTGCACCCTAATAATGATTATAATCAGATTATCCGCAAGCGCACAGATATATACTGATCAGTACTTCACCAAGATCAACCCGGTTTTAATATCAAACCCAAAGGAACAGTAGGTAATTTATGACTTAGCCCATAATTTCTTAATCTAAGGGGGCACGAACAATCTAGAAACTATTGATGATGAGGAAATACTAATGTACTCTGGTTCCAATAACCGGTAAACTTTGTATAGTACCGTCTTATTGAGCAAGTAACACGAATAGGGGAAGAATCAGAGTAATCCCGTATCAGGCACCTATAAGCCTATCAATCCTATAAACAAGAAGTGGACTATAGAGGAGTCAACACAGCTATAAAGTCATCTACAGGAACTACCACTGTCCGGCTAATCAGAGGACATTCACAAGCAACCATAGCCCAGACACCACGTCTACGCTACGAATCACTACTCCGACCTAGGAGCTACCCAAATCGTAATACTCAACATAATATGAGATGGAAACCAAAGAACGAATACAAACAAGTTGCTTACTTGAATCAGAAGGGTAAATACAAGAGTACCTCAGAACGTGGTTCCGGGCGAGGGAGCGGAATCCAGACGAATCCAACTCCTGAGGAAGCTTCGACAGGCTGGGACTCCTCCGAATCACTACTCCTCTACTCTATGTCTCTAATCTCTATCTTGATTGCTAGCTGTTGACGGTCCTTAATGCTCACATTTAACCGTCAATTAATCATGGAAAAGGATTCAAATGCAACTAACACCCAGACTTAGGGTTTTATCTGACAGAATTCCACGAGTTTTGGTGTTTGTCTATTTCTGTAGGGGGTTATCAGGAAATACGGAGGAAAGGCCCACATGTCGGGTTTACATAGAGATATTAACGTGCCGCACAATTTTCTATCATCTAGAAGACTCCAGAAGCCACGGGAACGAAGCGGAGGCAGAACGAGGCCTGCCTAGGGCGCCCACCCTAAGGACCAGGGTGCCCGCCCTCCTTTAGTGACCAATCAGGGTCAAGTTCGCGGATCATGCTCCACCGACCTAAGGGATCAAGGAAAACCGTGCGATTAATGTCGGTTTGATCCGACGGCCCAGATTCATCTGAAAAGACTATATAAGCAAGGCCCCCTGGCCCCTGGAGAGCATACCTCTTCTATAGAATCAAAGCTAGGGTTTCAATTATTCATACAAGTAGAGAGGATCCCTCTAGTTCATCTAGTTCTAGTTCTAGTTCTAGTTCCTATAGTTCTAGTTCTAGTTAGTTCTAGTTGTAATCTAGAAAATAGGGAGAGAGAAGAGGAGAGCGGAGGAGGAGCCGGATCTGTCGGATCTTCCTCAATATTGTACTTTTGCAGCAACTGGTTCGTTCTCCAGGTTCTTCAATTCATAATTCCTGAGTTCTTTAATTAGTTTTATTTACATTCAAGTTATTTACTGGATTCCTGCTTGCATCAAGTGCTCTAGTCTTTGCAACGCTAGAGTAGTAATTAATAGATTAGACGTGGTGTTTAGTCTTGCAATTACCTGGAATTGCACCCAATCCTGTGGATTGTTGTGGTAGCCCTAGGGTAGTGACAGCCCTAACGGTCGACGTATTGCACCTCGTTTGGATCGGTGTTTGTAGGACCATAGTTAGAGCTTCCTAGCCCCCTTCTCATCTCTTTCTATGGTTAGTGTTCTGATGTCCCGAAATAAATAATCTTTGAAGTAATTCTTGATTCTTAGATCAACTAGAGAACTCTCAGGAAACTTCCTCTCTTCCCACCAAAAATAATTATATAGTTATCCTTGGGCGATCTTGAATTTTAATTAGTACACTCACATTCCCTATGGAAAATCGATACTCTGGAATACTCCTAGGTGAAAGCTACATCGGTATCCGTGCGCTTGCGGATTTTTCTGTTTGCGTTTAACATACCCAACAAGCTTTCTGGCGCCGTTGCCGGGGAACGATAGCTGTGCTAGTTTTGAACCAAGTCTTCCGTGTATCCTTTTTCTTTTCCCTTTTTACCACACTAACCCTACCATCTTCACCATACCACATGGATTTCACTCCTATCTATAAATTCTTTGCTCCAAAGGGCGAGTTGTTAGAGCCACCACCGTCATCACATCCAATTCTTATAGATGGCTACGACCTCGGCCCTGATCTAATAGCCATGATTCAGGAGCAACCCTTCTCTGGGCAAGTAGATGAAGATCCATACACCCACCTTAGAGAATTCGAGCAGTTGTGCTCTTACCGACCTATTTCCGGCATGACACAAGAAACCCTTAAATGGAAATTATTTCCGTTCTCCCTTTTGGGAAGAGCAAAAAAGTGGTATGCTCATTCTGTAGGAGGCGTTAATGGAGATTGGGATAAACTTTGGGACAACTTTTGTCTCACTTTTTTCCCACTTTTTTGAATCGCTGACCTTAGAATCGAAATTCTTACATTCAAACAAAGAGAGAAGGAAACTTTAGGAGCAGCTTGGGCTAGGTTCACAAGCCTTACCAATTCCGGTCCAAACCTTTACTTGCCTGACCATGTACTGTACAACCACTTTTATCGTGGTCTAAACAAGGAAGCTGCTCTTCACCTCGACATTGCTTCAGGAGGCTCATTCACACACAAACTCACTGAGGAGGGGAGAGCTATCCTAGAGAGAATCCTTGAAAATACCCCTAACACAAGCATTTATGATGAGTTTCTTGAAGAAGAAAAAGAAGTCGAGCCTGATCCTAAACCAAAAGATGAGGAACTTGCAACCGAGATAGAAATTCCACGTGACCCATCCATTAATTTGGTTGTAGAGAAACCTCCTGATAGGGGAATGCAAAACCAACTAAGGGATGATGAACCATCACCCTTAGAGCATCCCTTTGAATTCGAGGAAGATCTTTTTGAAGATTATGGAAACACCTCGAATTTTCCTATCCAAACACGACCTCTAGTAGGGACCACTCAATCCATTCTAAGAGTAGAATCTGTTGACATAGAACACATCAAAAGCCTTTCGGCTATTCTGAGTTATGAATGGCTAACAGAAGTAGAACTGTCTCCTGAGGTAGCTCGAATCATCACTCCTTCAACCATTCTTCTATGCCAAATTAGAGGGTCTGCTAGGAAGGTCCACTACAATCCATATGTTGGGATAAATGTTATTTCCAAGGAGTTAGCTGACACTCTTTATCCCAACGAGTCCATAACCCCATCTCAGAAATTTTTACAAAGTCCATCTAGATTAATTCTAGAAAGCCATGGGGTATTAAGGGCAATTCCTGTTAGAATCAAGGACTCTAGAATATGTCTAGATTTTCACATATTTGACATACCAGAGATTCCTCTCTTGATTGGCAGACCAATCATGAAACTTCTACAAGAACAACCACAACGAGGTCATTTAGACTTCAGGGTTGGGAATTCCACTACTGTTGTTCCTCTTGCTAGATCAATTAACACGATAGTGGAACCCAAACTTGAACGAGATCCTACTGAGGAGATCTTAATGCTGACTCAAGAGGAGATGGCCCAACCATTCTTTAATCATGAACACTTTGTTCAAGAAGAAGAAGAGTTCGTAGAACCCGTTGAGCTAGACAAAAATGAACAACCTTCACCTCCTTCGATAGAGTTTAAACCTCTTCCTTCTGGCCTTAGATGTCTTTTTGCACAACAACCCAAAAACTCCAGTAATTATCAGTGACAAGCTTTCCAATTATGAAACACAACAACTTGTCACTGTTCTTGAAAGGCATAGATCAGCATTTGGCTACTCTCTCGAAGATCTCATGGGCATTAGTCCCATTCTCTGCACTCATCGTATCCCTATTGATCCCAATTTTACACCTTGAAGGGAACCACAACGGAGACTTAACAATGCTATGTGAGTGGTTGTTAAGAAAGAGGTCCTCAAACTCTATCATGCTGGGATTATTTATCCTGTGCCACATAGTGAGTGGGTTAGCCCTGTCCAAGTAGTGCCAAAGAAAGGAGGAATGACGGTCGTTAGGAATGAGAAGAATGAACTCATCCCTCAACAAATTTTCACTGGGTAGCGTATGTGTATTGACTATCGAAAACTCAACAAGGCTACAAAGAAAGATCACTTTCCGTTACCCTTCATTGATGAAATGTTGGAACGACTTGCAAACCACTCTTTCTTTTGTTTTCTTGATGGTTATTCTGGATATCACCAAATCCCAATCCACCCAGATGACCAAGAAAAGACTACCTTTACATGCCCGTATGGAACTTATGCATACCGACGAATGTCGTTCGGATTGTGCAATGCTCCAGCTTCTTTCCAACGGTGCATGATGTCTATTTTCTCGGACATGATTGAGAAGATCATGGAGGTTTTCATAGATGATTTTTACCCTCCATGGCAAAACCTTTGATCATTGTTTGGAGAATTTAGATAGAGTCTTGTAGCGATGTGAAGAAAAGCACTTAATCCTGAACTAGGAGAAATGCCATTTTATGGTTTAGGAAGGAATAGTATTAGGACATAAAGTGTCCGAACGTGGTATAGAGGTGGACAAAGCAAAGATTGAAGTTATTGAAAAACTTCCACCTCCCACAAATATGAAAGGAATCCGTAGCTTTTTGGGACATGCAGGGTTCTATAGACGCTTTATCAAGAACTTCTCTCAAATTGCTAGACCCCTAACTAGTCTCCTAGCTAAGGATGCACCTTTCATCTTTAGTGATGAGTGTCATGAATCTTTTCAAACTCTTAAGAAAGCACTCATCTCAGCCCCGATTATCCAACCACCTGATTGGAATCTTCCTTTTGAGATCATGTGTGATGCTAGCGATTTTGCGGTTGGTGCCGTTTTAGGACAAACCAAGGATAAGAAGCATTATGCCATATCCTACGCTAGCAAAACTTTGTCTGGACCACAGCTCAATTACACTACGACTGAAAAAGAGCTTTTGGCTGTTGTCTTTGCTATAGACAAGTTTAGATCTTATTTAGTGGGGGCAAAAATAATCATCTATTCATACCATGCTGCTCTCAAGTACCTCCTCACTAAGAAAGATGCTAAGCCTCGTCTAATTCGATGGATTCTTCTACTCCAAGACTTTGACATAGAAATCCGAGATAGGAAGGGAGTAGAGAATTCCGTAGCTGACCACTTGTCTAGGCTTCAATATAAGGAAACACATGATGAGCTTCCCATAAATGACTGCCTAAGGGATGGCACCCTACTTAAGATAACACATGCGGATCCAT
Source organism: Sorghum bicolor (assembly GCF_000003195.3). NCBI lineage: Eukaryota > Viridiplantae > Streptophyta > Magnoliopsida > Poales > Poaceae > Sorghum > Sorghum bicolor. The sequence continues at coordinate 49,677,568 of NC_012870.2, read as the reverse complement.
GGTATGCAGACATCGTAAACTTTATAGTAAAAGGCTATGTCCCACCTGGTACAAACAAAAGGAAGTTGCTTCACGATAGTCGTTTCCACCTTTGGGATGAGCCATATCTTTTTCGAGTCTGCGTTGATGGACTCTTGAGAAGGTTGTTGACGGTTCTTAAGTATCAATTTTAATTATCAAATAAACAAGAGAAAGGACCAATATGCAACCAACACCTAGAATTAGGGTTTGATCTGACAGAATTCCACGAGTTTTGTTGTTTATCTGTTTCTGCAGGGGGTTATCAGGAAATAAGGAAGAAAGGCCCACATGTCGGGATTACATAGAGATATCAACGCACCGCACGATTTTACATCATCTAGAAGACTCCAGAAGCCACGAGACCGAAGCGGAGGCGAAACTGGGCCAGGCCCAGGGCGCCCGCCCTGGTAGCCTGGGCGCCCGCCCCCTGCTGGATGTCAATCAGGACTCTCTTCGCTCGGGATATTCCACCGACCTATTGGATCAAGAAAAACATAGTACCACCTCGCCTATCGACCCAAAAACGCATAGAAGGGGAGGACTATATAAGCAAGGCCCCCCTGGCCCCTGGAGAAGACATGAAGAAATTATCATAGAGACTGAGGGGTGCCCTCGAAGGAAAACCTCTTCTCTAATTAATATTTCTTTTTAGGCTTAGCAACCAATGTAAGGTAGAAATAGATCTTCTAGTTTCTACTAGATTGAGAGAGATAGAGTGGAGGTGAAGAGTGGAGGAAGCCCGGCCTGTCGGTGTCTACTCCAAGCTTGTACCTGCGGGATCAAGTTCTCCTAACCCGAAGCTTGCTCCTAGGATTCTTCAGTAATTCGACTTTTAAATTCTAGTAAGTTCTTGTTTTATTGTTCTTATGGTTTATGAGTTTACTTTAATCTCTTCGCGTAGAGTTTAGAGTAATCATTGCTGGCGTAAACGTGGTGTTTAGGCTGGGGTACTCATAGATATTCCCTGACTAGCTGGACCGTGGTAGTAGTGAGGAACGTGACAATTCCGAGCTACCTTTGTAGATCACATCTCGTTAGCAGGAAGGATAGGGTTTATAGGTGCGGGTTGAACATCCTTTGTGGTGTCTAGATTCCGTTAGCCTCCCCATTAGAACAGTAGATCATCCTTACCAAGGTTAGAAGGAGACTACGGTTGCAGTCTTCTCTATTTATCACGGACATCGAAAGACATTCTTTGTGCCTAAAGGTTAGTAGTAATAGACCGGTTAGTCAGATGCACTCTTTCTCCTAGTGGTAAAAAAATAAATACGATACTCTGGATAATTTCTCGGGTGAAGTGCTCACCGATATCCGTGCGCTTGCGGATCAATTCCTTATTGCGTTCCCAAATATCAACAAGCATTTCTGGCGCCGTTGCCGGGGAGAAAGACGGTTGCTGAGATAACCTGAGTCTTGCTATTAGCTTGTATCTATACTTTTATCTTTTTTATCTTTTATATCCTTTATTTATTTTCTTTATTCTCACCTTATGGAAAACCAAAATTCTAAATCGATCCATGAGTCTGCAATCCCTTTAGCAACTGACCTTTTACCATGGGAATCATCACAGCCTATCCAAACATCCCAGTATAAGTTAAGTTCTAGGTTGATTGCCATGATTCAAAACCTGTCTTTTTCGGGAAAGGAAGACGAAAACCCTTACCTACATATTAGAGATTTTGAGCAAACATGTGATTGTCTTCGCATTGAAGGCATTTCTGATAAAACTTTACGTTGGAAGCTTTTTCCTTTTTCTCTAAGGGGAGAAGCTAGACAATGGTACAGTCAGAAGGTAAGTCAACAAACCTTAATCTTGAAGACCCTGTTCTGTTATTTCACTTTTTTCGAGGTCTTCAGAAAAATCACAAACAAATGCTTCACACAATGTCTAGAGGTTCTTTCTTTCGCATCCCTGCTGATGAAGCTAGAGTGATCCTAGATAGAATCCTAGAAGCTGAGATGGATAATACCCTTCATGATGAAACCTACGAAGCCGAAGTAGACACTCTGCCAAATTCTTCATCTACTTTAGCTATTCCAGGTTTTGAGCCACATGAGGAAGAAATTCCACTACCGGACTTCATGCTGGATATAGAATCAGATCTTTTTGCCGATTTTGGAAATATTTCAAACTACCATTCTATTGACAAACCCCAAAACGGCCAGTTTAGCATTTATTTACCAAGTGAATATCAATTGAGAGAGCTTATCTCAGTAATGAGTAGTGAATGGTTGGAGGAATCAGAGCTTTCCTCTGATGTGATCCGTTTGGACACACCCTCTGTAACTATACGCTGTGCTTATAATTCTGATCGATTTAATGCTCTCTATAATCCTGTTGTGGGGATCAACATTATGTCTGAATCCTTTGCACTTAAACTATTTAAAAATATTGTCTTAACCCCCACAACAAAGGTCATAAAGGAATCTTCGGGACGATTAGTCCCCAGTCTTGGAATTATTAATATCCTACCTCTTACGGTAGAAGGCTCCATGGCTCAATTGAACTTCTATATCTTTGATACATGGGACTTCGACCTGTTAATAGGACAACCTTTTAGAAGACTCCTTTATGAAGGTCATACTGGAAAGCTACACATTTTTTTTGGAAAAACCTTTGAATTCCCAATAATAATTTCACACTCCTTAAACAATAAGGCCGAGTCATATCTTTTGCCTGATCCTATGGAGGAAGTAAAGGCTGCATCTCTAGAGCTTTTTGATGAACCAGACTTAGAAGACGAAACTCCTTTCTTCACAGAAGAAGAAGACGAACCTTCTGAGCCTGAACCCTTAGATGAGTTTGCAGAAACACCTAGACCTCCCATAGAGCTTAAAACTTTACCACCCGGTCTTACCTATGCTTTCCTAAACAATAATCCAGAGTTCCCTGTGATCATTAGCGATAAACTCACTCAGGATCAAACTCTGCGATTAATGACCATTCTTGAGAAACATCACTCGGTTTTTGGCTACTCACTTCAAGATCTTACAGGAATCAGTCCTATGATTTGTACCCATCGTATTCCAACAGATCCTTCTGTTACACCCTCTCGAGAACCCCAACGTAGACTTAACAACACTATGAGAGAGGTAGTTAAAAAGGAAGTTATAAAGTTGCTGCATGCAGGGATTATATATCCTGTGCCGCACAGTGAGTGGGTGAGCCCAGTACAAGTTGTGCCCAAAAAGGGAGGCATGACAGTTATTATGAATGAAAAGAACGAGCTAATTCCGCAACGCACCGTCACAGGATGGCGGATGTGCATAGACTATAGAAAATTAAACAAAGCCACGAGAAAGGATCACTTTCCTTTACCTTTTATAGATGAGATGCTAGAGCGGTTAGCAAACCATTCGTTCTTCTGTTTCTTAGATGGATACTCAGGGTATCATCAAATCCCGATCCATCCTGATGATCAAAGCAAAACCACTTTTACATGCCCTTATGGAACTTATGCTTACCGTAGAATGTCTTTTGGGTTATGTAATGCACCAGCTTCTTTTCAAAGATGCATGATGTCTATATTTTCTGATATGATTGAAGAGATTATGGAAGTTTTCATGGATGATTTCTCTATTTATGGAAAAACTTTTGATAGTTGTCTTGAAAACATAGACAAGGTTTTGCAAAGATGTGAAGAAAAACACTTAATCCTTAATTGGGAAAAATGTCATTTTATGGTTAGGGAAGGAATAGTGCTAGAACACTAAGTGTCTGAAAGAGGTGTTGAGGTAGACAAAGCTAAAATTGAAGTAATTGAACAGCTACCTCCACCTGTGAATATAAAAGGAATTCAAAGCTTTCTTGGCCATGCTGGTTTTTATCGTAGATTCATAAAAGATTTTTCATTTATTGCTAGACCACTTACTCTTTTGCTAGCCAAGGATGTTCCTTTCGAATTTGATGATGCATGTTTAACATCTTTCAATTTATTAAAGAAAGCACTCATCTCTGCACCAATCATTCAACCCCTGATTGGTCGTTGCCTTTTGAAATTATGTGTGATGCTAGTGATTATGTTGTGGGGGCAGTATTGGGACAAACTAAAGATAAGAAGCATCATGCAATTGCTTATGCCAGTAAAACTTTGACAGAAGCTCAACTTAATTATGCAACCACTGAAAAAGAGCTTCTGGCTGTTGTCTTTGCCATAGATAAATTTAGACCTTATTTAGTTGGAGCTAAAATAATTGTTTACACTGATCATGCTGCACTAAAATATTTGCTCACTAAAAAAGATGCTAAACCTTGCCTGATTAGATGGATCTTATTACTCCAAGAATTTGACTTAGAAATAAAAGATAAAAAGGGAGTAGAAAATTCTGTTGCTGATCACTTGTCTAGAATGTATTTTAAGAATCCATAGGAAACCCCCATCAATGATTCACTCCGGGACGACATGCTCTACGGGATTAACAGGTCTGACCCCTGGTATGCAAATATTGTTAATTTTATGGTTTTAGGGTATGTACCACCCGGAGCAAACAAGAAGAAGCTTATTCAAGAAAGTCGTTCACATATATGGGATGAGCCATACCTCTTTCGAGTATGCTCTGATGGCTTACTCAGGAGATGTGTGACAACTGAGGAAGGATGGAAGATCATCGACAGATGTCAGTCATCACCATATGGAGGTCACTATGGAGCATTCCGTACACATTCAAAAATCTGGCAGTGTGGATTCTACTGGCCTACAATGTATGAAGACACAAGGCAATATATCAGAAGATGTGGGCCATGTCAAAGATACGGAAACATAAATACAAGGTATGCAATGCCACTCACCAACAACCTTCAGATTGAGCTCTTTGATGTCTGGGGAATAGACTACATGGGTCCATTTCCTCCATCAAAGAAGTGCGAGTACATCTTGGTGGCGGTTGACTATGTCTCCAAGTCGGTAGAAGCATTACCTTGCAAGCATGCCGACAACGTCAGTTCAAAGAGGATGTTTGAAGAAATTATATTTCCAAGATTTGGAGTCCCCAGAGTAGTGATAAGTGATGGAGGAGCACACTTCATCGACAAACGCTTCAAGCAATACCTATCAAGACATGGAATCCGTCACAACGTCGCTACCCCCTATCATCCTTAGACAAGTGGCCAAGCAGCGACTTCCAACAAACAAATCAAAAATATTCTTCAGAAGACAGTAAATGAAATGGGAACGGCATGGAAAGACAAGTTACCCGATGCACTCTGGGCATACCGGACAGCATACAAGACCCCAATCGGAATGTCTCCATACCAATTGGTGTACGGGAAGACTTGCGTCTACCTATTGAACTAGAGTTCAAACCACACTGGGCCATAAAGAGATGGAATATGGACCTAGATGTTGCTGGAGATTATAGAAGAATGCAACTATCAGAATTGGAAGAATGGCGAGAGAAGGCATATCACAATTCAAAGATCTACAAAGAAAGAGTTAAAAGGTGGCATGACAAGAGAATCAAGAAGAAGGAGTTCACACCCGGAGATAAGGTATTACTTTTTAATTCCAGGGTGAAGCTTTTCGGGCATGGAAAACTCCAGAGCAAATGGCAAGGACCATTCAAGGTAATCAATTCATCATCCCACGGAGCTATCACACTTCAAAATAGCGAAGGTACGTTATTCAAGGTAAATGGTCAACGTCTTAAATTATTTTTAGAGCCAAATGAGGAATTTGAAGAAATAGACGTAGTCCATTTTTACCTTCCCATGGAGAATTAGAGCCCGACACTTTTGGTCTGATGGTTTTGGGTCATATATATATTTTTCTAAATAATTTCGCATCTAGAAACGCGCTCGGAGAAGTGGGCCCACAGAGGGGCCAGAGAGAGGGCGGGCGCCCAGATCAAGTGGGTGGGCGCCCAGCCCCTGTTCCCCCTCGGTCCCGACTTTCTCTGTTATGGAAAATGCACTTAGGGTGATCCGAATAATCCCTCGGATGGAAAGTTTTGCACGCACATCGACGGGAGCAACCCGAACAACCCATAGAGGCACCCTTTTGACCCCTATATAAACAGACCCCTGACCTCAGTTTTCAAACACCAAGCCACCAAGCTTTCTCTCCTTCAACTAGAGCTTGATTAGCTCTCCTTCAATTAGAGCTTGATTAGCTCTACTTCAATTAAAGTCTTATTAGTTCCTTGCTGATCCAATGGCCGAGAAGTACCACGATGATTGGGAAGTCGTCCCCTCCAACCTCAACATGGAGCCTGTGGAGGACCCCGATGCCCGTGCTCTCGTCCCGACCAACACAGAGCGTCAGCTAGAAGCCATGCCATTACGCCAACGTAGCTCCACCCAATCTTACCATGATCAACCAGTTCTCACCGCACCGCCACAACCCCTACTCCTCAAAGGACCATCATCCAAGACGAAGACCACTATCAAGGTGCTAATCGGCACAAGGATCCTTCCACCTATACCCAATGAGAGGGTCGTTGGAGTCAAGACCAACCGAAGCGGCGAGAACAGCAGTATTCGCTACACTACGGAGGAGGAAAGGCCTTACTTTGAAGGGATTAGAGCAGCCAAAGTCCGTTTCATCCCTCCAAAGGCAGCCCCGAAGCACGCTCTCAATGCTTTTGAGACACCTCCCAAGCGTCGCAAGACTATAATGGATATTGATGAGGAAGTTCGCAGGCTAGATAGAGTTATCATAGACCTCCAGTCCTCGATTAATTCCCTCACTAGGCAGCTCTCTAACCACAACACCATTATACTAGGCCTTAGGCAGGATCTTGCCAGTGCCAACAAGAAGATCAAGGAATTAGAGCGCCGCTAAGTTATCTAGATTAGACCTTGAGGCAATACATCTTAGTCATTTATCTTTAAATTCGGTTTAGGTTTGCTATTATCATCAGTTTACTATTATCATCAGTTTGCTACTAGTCTTTTGTAATAAATACCTCAAGATTAATAAAGAGTATTATTATTATTATTATGTCTTGTGTGTCTCCACTTTATTTTTGTGCAAGAAAGCAAAAAACAAGTATGGGGGAGATCCCTCGACATGCCAAACACACTCCAACTACACCACTCCACCACTCAGGTACACACTCTGCACACTTTACTTATACATACATTTATTCTGGATTATGCAGATTAATGTTTCCGACATGATAAATTAAAAAAGATTAAAATATTTCTAATCATGATTAATCTCAATCTGTGATATTTCTTGAAAACTTGCAATTATTATAAAATCATTTTAAAACCCTATGTTACTTAAGTCAATATGGAATATGTGAAGGTAGAGTATGAGTTTCTTATTCTTGATATCATTGTTGCTTGGAGAATTTATTTCAAAATATTCAAAATTCTAGCTACCATCCTCAGTGTTTTATATGCCTGATAAAACTGAAAATATTAATTATGATTATAAAAGCTATCTGCTCTGTATTGAGTTTGTTCAAAATGAGTTAGACCCTTGTTGAGAGATTTATCATGCTCCTAAGATCAAGACATTATTTCAGTAAGATTCACTCTTCCGAAGTATTATTTCATTAGAGGCATGGGCTATGCAGAAATAGAAATATTTCGAGGAAATAAAACGGAGCAAGTGCTCGATAACCTCACAGAAAAAAATGGACAAGTGTCCGGCAGTAGAATTAGGGGTACCTCGGTATCCACTTAAAAAAAAAGAGAAAAGAGAAAAAAATGATAGCCCATGGTCCCTCTAATAAGCAATATGCCAGCAAGAGTTGACAAAGTTTTTAATTTTCAAAGTCTTTGATCTAAGAGTATGACATTCCCCTCCTCGGATCCCGTTTTGATCAGGCAATAAATGCAAAGTAAGAATGCTTGAGAATTTTTGCAAAATAAAACAGTCTCAGTGAGATATATGTAAAAGCTAATGAGTGATCTGAGAGAACCTATGAGGATAAAAAGGTATGCTAACTTTCTTTCAAAAATATACAAAAACTCCAAGTGGCAGGATTGAGAAGAAAGGATCTTTACTCTTAACCATAAACATCCCTGACTATGGTACACAGTGGATTTTTGACACCCTGCAATTATATAGAGAATGTTTTTTAATGTTTACCCCAGATATTTTTCTTAACCATCCTTTTCTCGAGGACGAGTAAAAGCCGAAGTATGGGGGTATTTGTTGACGGTTCTTAAGTATCAATTTTAATTATCAAATAAACAAGAGAAAGGACCAATATGCAACCAACACCTAGAATTAGGGTTTGATATGACAGAATTCCACGAGTTTTGTTGTTTATCTGTTTCTGCAAGGGGTTATCAGGAAATAAGGAAGAAAGGCCCACATGTCGGGATTACATAGAGATATCAACGCACCGCACGATTTTACATCATCTAGAGGACTCCAGAAGCCACGAGACCGAAGCGGAGGCGAAACTGGGCCAGGCCCAGGGCGCCCGCCCTGGTAGCCTGGGCGCTCGCCCCCTGCTGGATGTCAATCAGGACTCTCTTCGCTCGGGATATTCCACCGACCTATTGGATCAAGAAAAACATAGTACCACCTCGCCTATCGACCCAAAAACGCATAGAAGGAGAGGACTATATAAGCAAGGCCCCCCTGGCCCCTGGAGAAGACATGAAGAAATTATCATAGAGACTGAGGGGTGCCCTCGAAGGAAAACCTCTTCTCTAATTAATATTTCTTTTTAGGCTTAGCAACCAATGTAAGGTAGAAATAGATCTTCTAGTTTCTACTAGATTGAGAGAGATAGAGTGGAGGTGAAGAGTGGAGGAAGCCCGGCCTGTCGGTGTCTACTCCAAGCTTGTACCTGCGGGATCAAGTTCTCCTAACCCGAAGCTTGCCCCTAGGATTCTTCAGTAATTCGACTTCTAAATTCTAGTAAGTTCTTGTTTTATTGTTCTTATGGTTTATGAGTTTACTTTAATCTCTTCGCGTAGAGTTTAGAGTAATCATTGCTGGCGTAAACGTGGTGTTTAGGCTGAGGTACTCATAGATATTCCCTGACTAGCTGGACCGTGGTAGTAGTGAGGAACGTGACAATTCCGAGCTACCTTTGTAGATCACATCTCGTTAGCAGGAAGGATAGGGTTTATAGGTGTGGGTTGAACATCCTTTGTGGTGTCTAGATTCCGTTAGCCTCCCCATTAGAACAGTAGATCATCCTTACCAAGGTTAGAAGGAGACTACGGTTGCAGTCTTCTCTATTTATCACTCACATCGAAAGACATTCTTTGTGCCTAAAGGTTAGTAGTAATAGACCGGTTAGTCAGATGCACTCTTTCTCCTAGTGGTAAAAAAATAAATACGATACTCTGGATAATTTCCCGGGTGAAGTGCTCACCGATATCCGTGCGCTTGCGGATCAATTCCTTATTGCGTTCCCAAATATCAACAAAGGTGTGTTCCTATGGCTGAGGCTACTCAAATTATGGAAAGATGCCATGCCTCACCATATGGAGGACACTATGGAGCATTCCGGAGACATGCTAAAATTTGGCAAAGTGGCTTTTTCTGGCCAACAATGTATGAAGATACAAAGGACTTTGTCAGGAGATGCCACCGATGTCAAAAACATGGGAATATCAACTCACGAAATGAAATGCCTCTCACAAATAATCTTCAAGTAGAACTTTTCGATGTATGGGGCATTGATTTCATGGGGCCATTCCCTATTGTCACACCCATATTTTAAGAACAAAATAGGATGCATAAAAGACTCATATGTGCCCCTGGAATAGTCGCACACATAAGTAGACAAATCTCAAATGTACCATTGCAGTGTTTATTACATAGCGGAACATAAGAAATCACATAGTCTTATACATAAATGATAGCAATATTAAACAACGCTCTCGACGGAAGCTCCACACAGGGACACTGTTGACTGGTTGACTCCAAACCTAGTACTCATAACGGTAGTCCTCATTCCAATCATCATCATTAGCATAACTTGGGGTGTTGGGAAATTGCAGGAGTGAGCACATATCGTACTCAACAAGTATAACCAGGGGTTCATGAGGCTCAAAAAGCTGACACTGGTTTGACTGCATTTAGCTTTTATATTAACATAGCATATTTATTATTGGATAGCAAATATCAAGGTAGCATATTTATCTCATAACCACATGATCAATGTATACAAGAATTAAGAATAACACATATAAACAACATAATAAACCATCATTTATAATCATTAGTCATGTTCATCAGAGTCTGTCTATTCCATCAGTTTTCCGGGCCACCCGTATCCGTGGGCACGGCTAGTATACCAGATTTAACACTCTGCAGAGGTTGTACATCTTTACCCATGAGTCATGATTTACCCTTTCGCCCGAGGTAGCTAGTCTCTTAACCCCCTTCCTAGGGGGGTCGGTAGGGATCACTATAAAGCCTTTCAAAAGTTTGTCTAACATGTTAGGGCCGCAAGGTTTCCTTCGCGAGCAGATATAGATACCCCCTTCCGAATGGCACAATGACACGCAGCCTATACACATAGGGACAGGGGCTCGCACTATGCCCGTGTCGGTTCAGCCCCTCTAGCGCCTTTCGGGTAACCTCTAATTAGCTAGAAAAGTTCTTCATACTGAGCTAAAGCTAGAGCCATATAGCCCTCATGGTTGTACGAGTTGTCCCAGCTTTTGCCAAGGGATATGTCCTTATGGAGGGTCAAGATCAATCCAACAAAAGCCAGAGTTCTTTCCACCCTTTATATTCAAGTTGCTAGAAAGCTTATTTTATTGTTTATAGTATATTCAAATATTCATGTTACAAGATCATGGATTAATAATCAAGCACTAGCAAGAACTACCCAAATGCATATTCAAATAGGTAACAAGGAATTCAGGATAACAACCATCTATGATTTTGCTAAGGTCATCAAGGTGGACACATGCATATGATAAATTTTGTATTAAGTGTGTATAGGTAACAAGGATAGTCGCAAGTTATACTTGCCTTGATCAAAGCTCTCCTGAGCCTGCTAGTCTTCAAAGGCTTGATCTTGCTCACCAACGTACGGCTCACCGTCTATTCCCAAACATCAATCAACAACACGCAATCTAATGGAGACAATCATACACAAAGCAAACAAGATATAATTAGAACATTACACCAAACAGTGGTAAAACAAAGATAAAAGTTTATCAAAATGTTCTACGCAGCGCTACGATCACACAAACGTAAAGTTCACGAAAATCGGATTTAAAACGTAGAAGTTATGAATTTTCTAAGATTTCCTATAGATAAACAATTAATTAAATGCTACTGCAGAATTAAAAAGTTTTGAAATAGTAAACTAATACTTCTAACATGTAGAGCTCGTGAATACGAATCTAACGAAATTTGAATAGACAAAAACGGAGTTAAAACGGATATTTTATGAGCAAAATACTTTCAGTGGCAAAACTGTAAATAGCTGAAAGCGTATTCTAATTCAAACCGGTAAGGAATACGTGTTCCAATTCAGAAAGCGTAAAACGAAGAAAACGCTTTGGACGGCGGGTTAAATCATAACTTCTCTAGGGTCTCTTTAACAAGATTTACCCCGAAGGGGTAAGTTCTAATCCTGTGCGTCGATCGCGACTTGGACGGCTCAGATCGCTTCGGGATACACAGCGGCGGCCGACCGGCCGGAACAGGGGCTAGGTGGTGGCGCCATGGCCGGAGTTAGGTTCTCCTCGCTAGAGTTCATCGATCTCTCGTTTCCGAGCGTCTAAAAACAAACAGAGGTTACCAGGAGGTAGAAGAGGGCGTCACGAGTCCACCCAAGGCGTCCTTTCGGACGGAGGGAGAACGAGGAGCGCGCACCACGGTGGGGAAGGCGCTCGGTTCCGGTGAGATCCAAACTATGACGCGGGAGCTGCTGGGGTGGCTTCACGTCGCGTAAACTGGAAGAGGCAATCAAGATGGAGGGCACGGGGCTTTATTGACCTGGAGAAGATCTCCTACCGTGCACAATCCCGGCCTACGCAGGATTGGTTTCCACCGTGAGCCCCGGTCAGAATGGACGCGGGCTCGAGCTGTCGGTGGAAGGAGTTGGTGGGGTCCAGTCGTCAGCCGAACCGAGAGAGAGGGGAGGGGAAGGCCAGCGCGCGTGCGGTCTCGCGCGTTCCTGGGCCGCGCACTGCGGGCGAGCTGGGCCGAGCGCAAAGAGGGAGGAGGGGAAAGGACTGCTGGGCTTCGGCCACTGGCCCAGGCCAAAGTCAGGGCTGTGTCCTTCTCCTTTTTTTTAATTTCTTTTCTGTTTTTATTTTTTCCAAAGGTCTTTCAAAAATAGTTTTGAGTTCTTTTAATTTTCAAAACACACAGCACAAAGTAAACCATGGCCAGCATGAATGCACAATTACATTTACTAAACTTATGATGAATTTTTAGTTCCAACAAAAAAATTATTTATTCACTAAATTAAATGCCCACAATAATACTTAAATAAATCAAATTAAATCCTATTATTTGAAAATCAAAATTTGGGTGTTACACCTATGTCTGGGAATTGCGAGTATATCTTAGTAGCTGTGGACTACGTGTCCAAATGGGTAGAAGCCCTACCTTGTCGATCAGCTGATTCAAAACATGCCAAGAGAATGTTCCATGAAGTAATCTTTCCTCGCTTTGGTATACCTCGTATAGTTATAAGCGATGGAGGTTCCCACTTCATTGACAAAATCTTCCGGAAATACCTAGCCGATCATGGAGTTCGACACAACGTCGCAACACCATACCATCCTCAGACTAGCGGTCAAGCCGAAACATCTAACAAACAAATCAAAAATATTTTACGAAAGACCGTAGATGAGATGGGTAAGGGGTGGAAGGACAAACTTCCTGATGCACTTTGGGCATATAGAACTGCATTCAAAACACCCATAGGCATGTCACCTTATCAACTTGTATATGGAAAAACTTCTCATTTGCCTGTGGAAGTAGAGTTTAAGGCTCATTGGGCACTCAAGAAATGGAACATGGATCTCCACCTCGCTAGCGAGAATCGTCTGATGCAACTATGTGAGCTAGAAGAATGGAGAGAGAAAGCCTACCACAATTCAAGGATCTATAAAGAGAGAACAAAACGATGGCATGATAAGAGAATCAAGCACAAGGAGTTTAAGCCTGGAGATAAGGTTCTACTATTCAATTCAAGAGTTAACCTCTTTGGGCATGGTAAGCTACGAAGTAACTGGGATGGACCATACAAGGTTATTGACACTTCAACTCATGGAGCCATTACCATCCAAGACGACATAGGTAATACTTTTAAGGTAAATGGTCAACGCTTGAAAATCTATCTCGAGCCACAAAACAACCTGGTAGAGGAACTTGATGTGATTGAGTTCATAGAATTCTAACATTAAGCTCTCATAAGCTCTAGACAATTGCCTAACCCTTAACATACTCCACGAGTTTTGTTGTCTATTTGGGTTGTGCAGGATTTTGAGGCTTAAGAAGAGTGAGACCGAACGGGCAGGCCACAATAGTGAACGACTATGTCAACATCCAGCTTGGGGGAGGCACTACCACGTGTATCTAGATAAGTATTACTTTTCTTTCTTGGTTTTATTTACTAGTATTCAGAAATAAAAAATGCATGACCATGAAACCAAACAATGTTTTTCTTTTAAGTACTATACAATAGTTTTGTGTAATCCTAAGTTTTAAATTAAATAAAAAGAAGTTTGATCAAAGTCTAGGTAATTGACAAACATGATATGAGAAGGTCTGAGCTACTATTTAACTTGTTCCAAGTTTTGCTAGAGTTCTGGAGATTTTATCTTTTGAAAATCTAAAAATTCATAAAAAATGATGAGATCCTGTTTGACATAATACCTAGTGTCTTATAAATATAAATATTAAAACTGTGGGCACTTGCTTTGTTCAAGCCATTGTTAATTCTTGTAGTTTTGGTTGAGAGAATTATCATGCTCCAAAGATAAAGATTTTTTTTGTTTTAAAAATATAAAAGATTCACTCTTCCGAAGTATTATTGCGTTAGAGGCATGGTACAATGCAAAAATTTGATTCGAAAAAAAAGAGTGAGACGAGAGGTAAAAATGGACAAGTGTCCGAAGTAAAATTAGGGGTACAAAGATACCCACCTGAGTGAAAAAAAATGGACACGTGTCCGACAGTAGAATTAGGCGTACTTGGTGCCCACTTAAAAAAAGAAAAGAGAGAGAGAGACTGAACAAGAAAAAAGAAGAAAAATGATAGCCCATGGTCCCTCTAGTAAGCAATATGCCAGTAAGAGATGACAAACTTTTCAAAAAGGTCAAAGGTCTTGATCTAGGAGTATGACATTCCTCTCCCTTGCTCTGAGCATTGACATAGCAAAATGCAAAGTAAGTATGCTAAAACTTTTAAAGCTCTACATATATATCTTTCGAGAAGAAGGCAAATGCCTCAGTTTTATTTTGCGGACTTATAAAAAACTCCAGAACAAAGGTAAGACAGAAGAACTTGAGACATAGTGCTTGACTGGATCGTTCTGTTTTTCAATCACTTAAGACCTTAGTGATAACTTAAAAACCCTATAGTAAGAGGCATAAAAGTAACCCCTGTTTTCTTGCTAATTTAAGCTTTGCTCAGGGACGAGCACAGGTTAAGCTTGGGGGAGCTTGTTGACGGTCCTTAATGCTCACATTTAACCGTCAATTAATCATGGAAAAGGATCCAAATGCAACTAACACCCAGACTCAGGGTTTTATCTGACAGAATTCCACGAGTTTTGGTGTTTGTCTATTTCTATAGGGGGTTATGAGGAAATACAGAGGAAAGGCCCACATGTCGGGTTTACATAGAGATATTAACGTGTCACACAATTTTCTATCTTCTAGAAGACTCCAGAAGCCATAGGAATGAAGCGGAGGCAGAACGGGGCCTGCCCAGGGCGCCCGCCCTAAGGACCAGGGCGCCCGCCCTCCTTTAGTGACGAATCAGGGTCAAGTTCGCGGATCATGCTCCACCGACCTAAGGGATCAAGGAAAACCGTGCGATTAATGTCGGTTTGATCCGACGGCCCAGATTCATCTGAAAAGACTATATAAGCATGGCCCCCTGGCCCCTGGAGAGCATAACTCTTCTACAGAATCAAAGCTAGAGTTTCAATTATTCATCCAAGTAGATAGTATCCCTCTAGTTCCTCTAGTTCTAGTTCTAGTTCCTCTAGTTCTAGTTCTAGTTAGTTCTAGTTGTAATCTAGAAAATAGGGAGAGAGAAGAGGAGAGCGGAGGAGGAGCCGGATCTGTCGGATCTTCCTCAACATTGTACTTTTGCAGCAACTGGTTCGTTCTTCATCGTTCTCCAGGTTCTTCAATTCATAATTCATGAGTTCTTTAATTACTTTTATTTACATTCAAGTTATTTACTGGATTCTCGCTTGCATCAAGTGCTCTAGTCTTTGCAACGCTAGAGTAGCAATTAATAGATTAGACGCGGTGTTTAGTCTTGCAATTACCTAGAATTGCACCCAATCCTGTGGATTGTTGTGATAGCCCTAGGGTAGTGACAGCCCTAATAGTCGACGTATTCCACCTCGTTCGGATCGGTGTTTGTAGGACCGTAGTTAGAGCTTCCTAGCCCCCTTCTCATCTCTTTCTGTGGTTAGTGTTCTGATGTCCCGAAATAAATAATCTTTGAAGTAATTCTTGATTCTTAGATCAACTAGAGAACTCTCACGAAACTTCCTCTCTTCCCACCAAAAATAATTATATAGTTATCCTTGGGTGATCTTGAATTTCAATTAGTACACTCACGTTCCCTATGGAAAATCGATACTCTAGAATACTCCCGGGTGAAAGCTACATCGGTATCCATGCGCTTGCGGATTTTTCTGTTTGCGTTTAAAATACCCAACACTAGCCTAGATCTAGTGGATCTCTATCTAATGCTCTGGCTCTGCTTCTCTTGATCTGGCCTCCTCCAGAGGGGGTCTTGCCTTCTATTTATAGCCTGGTGGGGTGAACGCGGCCGTTGGATCAAACCGACTTAACAAGCGGTCGAGATGGCTCCTCAGAGGCGGTGGAGGAAGCTTCCAGAAGGGGAGGCCAAACCCTAGCCACAGGGGGTCAGGCGGCGACAGGGTGGGCCAGCCGGCCCCACCTGGTGGTCTCTACAGGTCCCCTTGCTCCGAGAGTCTTTTGGAGTCTTCCTGATTCGTCTGGTGTCCTCCTTTCATCGCGGATAAGTTTTGTGTTTAATTGGCACTTAAATCTCTCTTTTTAGCACTTTATGAAATAATCCCAAGAAAACACAGATTATACAAAACTCATGGAAATTGTCAGTGATAACCCTATTCTAGTAAATATTCATTTCTGGTGGAGAAATGAATGCTAACAAATTTATAAGTTAGCAAGTGTCGAAAATTACCCCCACACTTATTCTTTTACTCGTCCCGAGAAAAATGTTGGTTTTATCATAACGAGTAAATATTTAATGCATAACTTGGAAATTAAATTATATAAAAACTGATCTAGTCATCATACACTATGGAATCTTAAAGTGCTCATCATGAATTCTGTAGTTATTGCAGAGTGGGATAGCTTTAAAATAGATTACTCTCTTCCTTACATTTTGTCTGCTGGAGAGTAAGTGAAATTTACAAATAAAACATAGCTTCAACCTTCTCTTAATTGTAATGGCATCAACTGTTGTGATATTAATTCGATATTCATAACCAGAGAGGGAAATATCATATTCCTGGATCAGACAAATTATCCACTTCCTTAGCATTATGTTGTATTATGTTTTTATTTTATTTTTATGATACTAGGAATATGATAAATTTCTCGACCCAAAGTCATAATAATTGTGTGATGTTATTATTATTTGATTCCAATACAAAGAGAGGAGAAGCTAATTGTTTTTTACCCTTTTTTACAAAAAATCTCCAAAGACAAACTGTCAGAAATTGAATACTCATTATTTTGCCATCTATTTTCCACAATAACTTAAGTAAACATGAAGTACTATAAAGTTCACAACCATGACTCTAGAAAAGTGTTATACAATTTATTTTTCAAGTCATAGATTAAATATTGTTTATTATTTTTTTTAAAAAATGTGTAATATAGAGATTTACAATTCGGATGACAATTCAAAGATAAAATATATGCTATTAAAACTTAAATAACTTAAACCTGACCGTGACCGAGGCGATAGCGGAGATGAGCGAACAGGGCGCCGGTCGGCCCCACCTAGGTGCCGGCCGGCCCCACCTCTAGGTAGTGTGGGCCCCGCTTTGCTATGCGTGGTCTTAGTTCGATTGTATTCCGAATTACGCTGCTTTTCCGACTGAATTTCGGTTTCGTGATTGAAATGTGCCTCCCCCACACTTATTTTCCTATATACTTTCGTGGGCAATATGTGTTGACAAACACATACAAAAGAAATAGAGAATAGAGTAGATAAAATATAAGGCACTTTATTTATTTCATGATGGTGATAGTTTAACAGTCGCTTTAACGACTAAGCTAACGACTTCTCTAGCTCGATGGGTTTTGTCCTAAGAAATCTTTATGACTCGACTGACCTAACTAACTAGCCAAACCTAGCAGAATTGTGCCTTATTAATAGGTAACTGGGCAACTATGGCTGCCCTTTCTTATTGAGGCCCTGAATTTCTTCCTGAAGGGCTGCAATCTCGGCTTCAAGCTTATCTTTATTGCTCCTAAGGCTGCGGATCAGTTTAAAACTGATCCCTAACTGCTTGTCCATGCCTTCTATAAGCTTGTCCCTTAGGTTGTTGGACTTTTCCATCCCGCTGACAATGTCAGAGAGGCCTTCAAACTTTTCGTTGAGGGTGCGCAAGGTAGGAGCTGGCTGCTTGGGAACTTTCTCCAATGCCACTGCTGATGTTGCTCTCTTCCTCTTGGGCTTAGGCGGCGGTGCGATATGCTCAGCATAGCATACTTCACTAGGGTTAGCACAAATGCCTTGTATAACCAGACTAGCAGTGGTGTACTTGGCACAGATTAGCTTCCCGTTCTTGTCGGTTTGGACCGACAAGAGCTGCTCATTCTCCCTGGGTTAAAGAAGCAGAGTACCCTTGGGGATAGCAACCTGCTTCCCCTTAGCAATTCCTTCCAGCAATCGCCTTGTAGGAGAAGGATCAGATGGTTCTTACACGTAGTAGGCTTGATCATAGCGCTGGGTACTGTAGCGATGTGCTTCAGTGGCACAACGACGAGAGGCTTCGGTGGCACAACGACGAGAGGCTTCGGTGGCACAACAGCGAGAGGACTGCCTTGTCGAAGTCCGCACCGTGGGAGACGACTGCCTTGTCTGCCATTGCTAATAGATTTAGATTAGAGAGCTTCTCCGGGGAAAGAGGTGGCTTGTTATGGGATACTATTGAGGAGGGTCTAGGTACGTATTTATATGGGTTTTCAGGAGATGGGATGAGGACGGATTCTAGGCTCTACGTGTTCCGTACGAAAGAATATCCGATTACGACTGAAATATGCGCGAATATCCGTAGGAAATGTGTAAAGAATAGGGAATGAGAGTCGGGACGAGGGGCGACAGGGGGCGTCGACCGGCCCCACATAGGCGCCAGTCGGCCCCACTAGGGGCCCACTTCGGGTGCCCTTCTTCGTTGTGCCTTTAGACTCTTCCTATTTTCTGTTAAACACACTTCTGGATAAATATTCATACTCAAATAAATACAACTTAGTATGGTGGTAATTGAATAAATTCTATCTCATCAATTACTCCTGAATCAAATGGTTCTAAATAAAGTTTAAGTCGGTGTCCATTTACCTTGAATAACGTACCTTCGATTGATCGTAGAGATACTCCTCCGTGTGGTGATGAATTCACGATGGTGAAGGGTCCTTCCCATTTGCTCCTCAATTTTCCAAGCCCGAATAATTTGAACTTGGAATTAAAAAGTAATACCTTATCTCCTGGTGCAAATTCCTTCTTCTTGATCCTCTTGTCATGCCATCTCTTTGTTCCCTCTTTGTAGATCTTCGAATTGTGGTATGCCTATTCTCTCCATTCTTCTAGTTCTGATAATTGCACTTTTCTTTTCTCTCCAGCGGCTTCAAAATCCATATTCCATCTTTTGATAGCCCAATGAGCTTGAAAATCCATATTCCATCTTTTGCTGTCCGGTATGCCCATAGTGTATTTGGTAATTGATCCCTCGATAGAATTCCCATCTGATTTACTGTTTTCTAGAGAATATTTTTGATTTGTTTATTTGATGTTTCTGCCTGGCCACTTGTCTGAGGATGATATGGAGTAGTGACATTATGTTGTATTCCATGAGTTTGTATGTATAAGTGAAACTTTTTATCAGTGAAGTGTGTTCCTCCATCAATTATAACCATCCTAGGTGTTCCAAACCTCGGAAATGTAATCACTTCAAACATGCTCTTTGAATGTCTTGAGTCAGCCTTCTTGCATGGCATGGCTTCTACCCTCTTGGATACATAGTCAGCTGCCACCAAAATATACTCATAATTCTGTGATTTCACAAATGGTCCCATGTAATCAATTCCCCAAACATCAAAGAGCTCTATCTGAAGATTGTTGGTGAGTGGCATGGCATCTCTAGTAGTGATATTTCCGTGCCTCTGACATGGTCCACATCTTCGGATAAAATCTTTGGTGTCTTCATACATGGTTGGCCAGAAGAAACCACTTTGCCAAATTTTCACATGAGTACGGAATACCCCATAATGACCTCCATATGGTGATGAATGACATTTCTGAATGATGTGCATGCCCTCCTCCACTGGTACACATCTTCTATGCAACCCATCTGAGCATACCCAAAAGAGATAGGTTGGATCCCATATGTGGAGACGACTTTCATAAATGAGCTTCTTCTTATTTTCTTCTAGTGGTACGTATCCTGCAACCATAAAGTTGACAATATTCGCGTACCAACGATCTGTCTTGGTCACTTTAAACAGCATGTCATCTCTTATTGAGTCATTAATAGGTAACTCCTGAGGTTTTTTAAAATACATCCTAGACAAATGATCAGCAACAGGATTTGCTACACCTTTTCTATCTTTAATTTCCAAATCAAATTCCTGAAGTAATAAGATCCATCTTATTAATCGTGGTTTAGCATCTTTCTTAGTGAGCAAATATTTAAGAGCAGCATGATTAGAATAAACAATTATTTTAGCTCCAACTAAGTAAGACCTAAATTTATCAAGAGCAATAACAACAGCTAACAGTTCTTTTTCAGTGGTTTCATAATTTAATTGTGCTTCTGTCATTGTTTTGCTAGCATAAGCAATTGCATTATGCATTTTATCTTTTGTTTGTCCTAAGACTGCGCCTATAGCATAATCACTAGCATCACACATAATTTCAAAAGGTAAAGACCAATCAGGGGGTTGAATGATTGGTGCCGATGTAAGTGCTTCTATAAGAATATTAAATGATTATAAGCATTCATCATCAAATTCAAAAGGTACATTCCATATAAATCTAGTCATTGGCCTAGCAATTTGTGAGAAAATTCTTATAAATCTACGATAAAAACCACAATGACCAAGAAAGCTTTGGATTCCTTTTATATTAACAGGTGGAGGTAGCTGTTTGAGCACTTCAATTTTAGCTTTATCTACTTCTATACCTCTTTCCAACAACAAGGGTCCTAACTCTATTCCCTCTCTAACCATAAAATGACATTTCTCCCAATTGAGGACTAAGTGTTTTTCTTCACATCTTTGCAAAACCTTATCTAAATTTTCCAAACAATCATCAAAAGTTTTTCCATAAACTGAAAAATCATCCATAAAAACTTCCATGATCTTTTCTATCATATCAGAAAATATAGACATCATTCATCTTTGGAAAGAAGCAGATGCATTACATAATCCAAAAGACATTCTATGATAAGCATAAGTTCCATAGGGACATGTAAATATGGTTTTGCTTTGATCATCAGGGTGGATAGGGATTTGGTGATATCCTGAATAACCATCATGAAAACAAAAGAAAGAATGGTTGGCTAAATGCTCTAGCATCTCATCAATTAAAGGTAGAGGAAATGATCTTTCTTTGTTGCCTTCTTGAGTTTTCTATAATCTATGCACATTCCATCCAGTGACAGTTCTTTGAGGTATTAATTCATTTTTATTATTTCGGACAACTATCATTCCTCCCTTTTTGGGCATAACTTGAACAGGACTTACCCACTCACTATGTGGTACAGAATATATAATCCCTGCATGCAAAAGCTTTAAGACCTCTTTCTTTACTACGTCTCTCATCGTATTCTGGAGTCTACGCTGAGGCTCTTTTGAAGGTGTAATTTCTGGATTGGTTGGTATGCGATGAGTGCAGAGAACAAGGCTAATCCCTTTCAGGTGTTGGAGTGAATAACCAAAAGCAGAACAATGTTTTTCTAGAACAGTTATTAGTTTATAAGTCTCTTCATCTCAGAGTTTATCACTTATAATCATAGGATATTTTTGATCATTATTTAGAAAAACATATTTAAGTCCAGAAGGTAGTGGTTTAAGCTCAATAGGAGGGTTAAGTGGCTCTAGTAATTCATCAAGAGGTACAGGATCAGTAAGATCCTCTTCCTCTTCTTCGATGAAGAAGTGGGTATCATCTTCTAAATCAGGTTGACTAAAATTATCGAATTCGGATGACTTAACCTCTTCTATTGGATATAATTCAGAAAGGGGTTTTGCTTTAACTTGTACTGTATGAGTTATAGGCATTGAAAAACTAAATCCTTTCCCAAACTTAATATCTAATTTACCATTACGACCTTCTTGAATAAGTTTTATTATAGGTACTCCAGTCATTACATTAAAATCCCACACATCAAATATATAAAAATTAAGCAAAATGCAGAAATCATTAATAATAATAGGATGTGCACTCAAAACTCCTAAGCTAGGAATAATATGTCCTAAACAACTTTTTAATAATTTATTTGTAGGAATTAATGGTATGTCTTTCAAGAATTCTTTAGCAAAAGTATATGACACAATGTTGACTCCTACAACCGGATTATATAAAACTTCAAAAGGATGTGAATCTACTTGCAACTTTATAATAACCGAGGGTGAATTAAAGCGAATTACTTAAGGGGATTTCTCATATTCTATTAACCAATCATCACCCAAAATAAAGATTAATTCCCTTATAACTTCTCTAAGAATTTTTAAATCATCGGGATGTGAGAAATTTGGTTTAAAATCCCTAGATTGTTGGGGTTGAATAATCTTATGATAAAATGTAGTATTACCAAAATCATTAAAGAAATCATCCTCAATTTCAAACATCCATTCAGAATTTGGAGTTATCTCCGTCTCATTAGCTAATTCAACCATAGATTGAGATGAATCAGGTAAAGGTTTATTTTCAGCTAACCGAGATTCTTCTTCTAACAACTCTTCTTTTTCTTCGGGGAGATCAATTAAAATATTAGTTAGAATAGTTTTAGCATGATCTACAGTAATATGCATAAATGCTCCTCCTGAGGCCAAATTAAGGTATTCTTGATTTTTATCATTAAGGCCTAAAAAGAAATGTTGTAAAAGCATGGGTTCCAGTAAAGCAAGATTAGGTCTAGAATTTAGAAAACTATCAAAATGATCCCAAGCCTTGCCTAGCGATTCCTTGTCTAATTGTTTGAATCCTATAATTTCAAACTAAAGTTTAGCGACCTTTTCTACTGGGAAGAATTTAAGGCAAAAGTTTTTTTTAATATATCCCAGACTCCTTGACTATTCCCAACATAGTGATTATACCATTTTTTAGCTCGACCTGTTAATGAAAATGGAAAGAGTTTCCATCTTAAAGTTTCATCGGCCATGCCCATAATTTTTAGACATGAACATGTCTGCTCAAAATCAGCTAAATGGGAATAATGGTTTTCACTAGAATTACCAGAAAAAATATGTTCTTGAATGTTAGTATTTCTTATGCACAATTAAAATATAAAGGATTCCGCAAGCGCACAGAAGAACATTGTAGCATTTTACTACGAGTATTCCAGGTATCGTTATTTATATTTTACCATTGGGAAATAATGGATAAAGATATTGATAGTTCAATATTACTTCTCTATTACTAGTATTCTATAATAACTAATTCATGGTAGGTAAAGCAATCACACAATAACACTTCAGGACATCAGAACACCAATCACGGAAAGATGAGAAGGGGACTAGGAAGCTCCGACTATGGTCCAACAACACCAATCTTAACGTGGTGGAATACGTCGGCCATCAGGGAAGTCACCACTAAGGGCTACCACAACTATCCATAGAACTGGGTGCAATCTTAGGTAACCAATAGTCCAGACACCATGTCTCTACTAAAAAATACTACTCTAATCACAATTAATAACTAGAGCACCCGATGCGGGCGAAGATCATATGCTAAAGTATAACGACTATACTAACCAATCAAATGTAATGCATAAAAGTAAATAGAGAAGATAAAATATATTAAACCATAAGTCTTACTAGAAAAGATACAAAGATATACCAGAACTCTGACGACTCCTCTGAAGACTTCTCCAGAAGACTCCTCCGGAACCCGGGTTACACCCTAAAATTTACAACTTTTGAAATAGGTGGAAAATTATTTAATTTTGTATTTTTATGCTCATGAAACATAGGAAAATAATATTTTTCATTAAAATAAAACTTATCATAGAATTTAGCAACATGGATGTGCATTCATGAGCATTGTACTTTTGTACTGTGTGATTTTGTGCAAGGTTCAAAATTGTTTTAAACTGATTTGAAAATGGTTTGAAAATAAATAAATAAAATAAAATAGATAAAGAAGATAACCTCCTTTCCTCTGCCTGGGCCCAGCAGAAGCCCAGCCAAACCTTTCCCCTCGGCCCAATGGCTAGCCCTGCGCCATTCCTGTCCCCCTCTCTGTTTTGGCCCGAGTGGCCATCTCTCTATCGGGCTCAGCCTTCCCCCCTCTCCTTCTCCCCTTCGGCCCAGCGTAGCAGGAAGCCTGGGGCACCGCAACTCGGCCCAGTGCGCGCGCTCCCTTTTCCCTCCCCATCTTTCACTGACGCGCAGACCCCACGTCTAGAGTCGCCGATGGCTTGGCCCTGCTTGTCAGCGTCTTCCCCTTCCCTTCCTTCTTCTTCCTCACGTGTTCAATTGGGACACTGGCTATGGCAACTGAATCCCGGTCTTCTCGGGATTTCGGGAACAAGCCGTCAATTCCCCCTATAAAACCCCAAGCACCGTCCCACATGCCCCTTATCCTTATCTGAGAGGCTAAAGAGCCCTGGTTGCGGCCGGCACCGTGTTTTGGGATCTCGCCAAGGTACACCTCTCGCCGCCGTCGTGGTTTCCGCATCTCGTTGCCGTTCCACCATTTTTGAGCCGTTGCCGAGCGTTGTGCCGAGGTAAAGAAGCTCCCGAGCCCTTCTCAATGCTAATTACCAGATTTTTTGGAATTCTTTTTGACGCCGAAGTCCCGCAGGATCCTTGGTCCGCCATCGCGAGCCGCTGGACATCTCCAAGCTGTTCCCGAGCCTTGATAATCATCTAGTTGAGTTCGCATCGATCCCCTCTATCTTCCCATGCTCTTGATTCATCAAACGATGCACCAGAGCACCTTCTCGCCCAACTCCGGCGAGGTTCGGGCCGATTCCGGCCATGGCGCTGCCGTCGGTGTCTTTTACCGGCCGGCCAGTGTGTTCTCGTGTCCGGGATTGAATCATAGCCATTCAAATCTAATCCTATGGCCAAGGATGAAGGATACCCCTTCGTCCTGTATTTCTTTCTAAAGAGTCCCTAAGTTTTTCTATTTTCAAACCCGCAATCCTAAGCACATTTGAGAAATACGTATTCTGTTTCTGAAAACATAAACCTTCCCGGGTTAAATCAAACTACGTTTTCATAATTTACAAGTTTGCCACTGAGCTTGTTTTAGCCATAAAATATTCATTTCAACTCCCTTTTGACCCATTCAAATTGCGTTGGGTTCGTTTTTAAGAGATCTACATGTTAGTAATACTGTTTACTCAGTTTTAAACTTTTTAGTTTCGTGACCCTATTTAATTAATTACTTTTCTATATAAAATCTTAGAAAATTCATATCTTCTCCGTTTTAGCTCCGATTTTCTTGATCTTTACATCTGCGAGATCGTAGCGATGCGTAGAATTATTTCATAAACTTTTCATAAACCATGAGGGCTATAATGACTCTGGTTTTAGTTAAGTATGACTAACTTTTCTAGCTCGTTAGTGGTTACCCGTGTGGCGCAATTAGGGTATAGCAGACCATGGATTCCTGTGGGTGGATCACACGGACTGACTAATAAAACCAAGCGGCCCTAACTTGTTAGACGAACCTTTGAAAGACTTCATAGTGATCCCTGCCGACCTTCCTTGGTCGTGTGTTAAGAGGCTGATCACCTCGGGCGAAAGGGTAAATCATGACTTATGGGTAAAGATGTGCAACCTCTATAGAGTGTTTAAAACTGGTATACTAGCTGAGCTCACGGTCAGGAGCGGCCTTGGGGACATCTACATTAAGGGTGTTGATTCCTGTGTGTTAAATATGCTCATTGCTTATTGTTTAATGCTCTACATTATTTATGTCATATTGATCATGAGATTGTGGGATCTATACAATCTAGTTGTTGTACTTGTGGAGTTCGACATGGACTTACTGTTGCTATTTTCCCCACACTTCAGGAGGAGTGTTAGGCTTGTGATCAACCAGTCAGTTGCATCTTATAGAGTGGAGTTAATACCTGAAGTTTGAAGTTATCTTCCGTTGTTTGCTATCTAAGGTTACCTCTGATTTACTATGTACGTTATATAATTTATGCATTGTCTTTTGATATGACCCTTTATTTGTAGCTATATGTGAGATTTGACTTCTAAGACTCACATATATTGCATATCTGGTTTTGTCCTTAAAATTGGGTATTACAAAGTGGTATCAGAGCAATGGTGACTGTAGGACGCAAGTCTAGTTAGAACCAGACGTTTTAGCTTACTTTTGCCTCGCTTACTTCTTGCTTTCACCTTAACCTTGATAATTGCTAAAGGTTATGCTTACTTCTGCCCTGTCCTTTTATAAAACTTTATCTCTATTCTAAATCCTCCCTTATTGTCTCTTTAGATGGATCATGCGAGGAGACCTTTGGCAAGAAGGAACAAAAGCACCCAGATATGCCAACTGTAAAAGCATTTGACAAGGAGAAGCTTCTAGCCATGCAAACACAAGTAGTGGAAGGAATAACTCTGAATAAGAACTCTCAATAACGCATCTCAGGACCAGTGAGGAGACAAGTAGCAAAAGCTTGGAAAAATATGAGAACTCATGGAAGCGTTGGGAGTAATACATCAGGATATCAAGATCAATGCCACTGTTGTGAGCATTATGGTCTCCCTTGTATTCGAAATAGGTCATATAAAAAGGAAGTTAAGACCAAACCAAATTGTGTGACTAATGAGGATAAGAAGAGGAAGGCAAAATCGTTAGAGCCAGCTTTGGGTAGTGATCAACATTCAAATCTTAAGTTGACACATGTAGCTTTGAATTCTTGTCATGAAAACTCAAACCTTGGAGACGAACAAACTCCCCAAGCTAACCCCACTACTCATGAGGTATGCATAGATGGGTGGACAATCACTTATAAAGAGTTTCAACCTCGAAGGATCAACCCAGGTAGGAAGAAAGCTAACCAGCCAAAGATAAACCTTCATAGTCAGCGAGTTGATAACACACCTAGCAACACTTCAGTGGAAAATGACATCACAAAGGATCCAGCTAAGGGAAGGTGTTATCACTGCCAACAAGAAGGACATATTATATAAGCTCATGTCCACAAAAGAAGCAACAGATGCATCATGAAAGTAGCCACACTGAGTCTAAGATATAGGTGTTTGTGTCACCTTGTGTAATAAAACGCTAGTAGCGAAAGTTGAGTTTGTGTGCCTTGTGAACCTTTAATGCTTAGTTGGTTTGTTATTATGCTTGTGCTTGATTTGGGTCTTTGTAATGAGTGCAATGATTTTGTGGGATTTCTCCACAATATCATTTAGTTTATAGGCCTAAGGCATAAGGAGTAATGACATAAGTAGTTGGGTTTGGTTATATCCTGTTTCTATCCCTTGCTGATTTCTGGAGCAGTCTGCAATAATTCTGGTGTATCTCAAATTCTGATCGTGCAAAGTTTATCAACTTTTTCTGGAAACAACTAGACTTCAAGGTCTTTCTTTGGCCGCAAGAATCACCCTCATATCCATTATGGTTTGGATGTTACCAAAATCACAAGATGATACAGATGTGCTGTCAAGAATCTGGACCAGTTTTGGTTGCCTACTATTTTAGACAAATATAGCTATAGAATTTGGAAAAGTGTTCTATAGAAAAGTTGTAGACAATTTGCTAAGATTTCCAACAGTATAATCTGGAACTTATTCGGATAAGTAGAACCTGAGATATGATATTTACAATTGGATGTTTCTGTTCTGTTTCAAAAATCTGGACAGATCTGGTATTTCCTATTTTCAGATAACTTAACTTCAGAACCTGGGAAAAAGTTGTATACGAAAGTTGTAGAGGATTTCCTAAGCTTTTAAAAAAAATGCAAGGGTCATCTCCAAATGAGTTAAGTAGCTCGAGATTTAACTTCTGGAAGTTACTGCACCTTTGTTGAGACATTGTCAGGATGGATATTAAGTTGTTTGTTCGACCTAAGCTTAAAGACAGAATTTCGTGAACGGTATAAGCTACAACTCTATTGGATCAAGAGAATAAGAGTTATACCTATTTTACTACGCTGGTGTTTTCATATTACGAGAAAAGTTCAGGATACATGTTTGTTCTCTTGCACATAAGTTCTTTGGGATGTCAGAAGTTCTCAATGTTAGGTAACTTGTCTGGAAAACATGCAAGCTACCCTTTTGTCTGCTCTAATTGACCTTTTCTTAAGGGGGGTAGCCTAGTTAAAGGAGTTACAAGAAGAAGTATTGGTTAATGTCGGATCATCTGTTAGGACATCAAATGCTTGATATGTTTGGTTTTTGTTCCAAGATATCGTCCCACTTGGAGAATATCAATGGAGGTATATGTCATGGCTGATACTCATAGATTGAGAATTGCGCTTATGAGGATTAGTTGACACCAATGTCTACAGATTTATATGTACAATGTGAGAGTGAAGTAACTTAACTGTGATAAAGTTACTAATAGCTGGAATTTAGTGATGGAAACTAACCTTGGATCAAGAGATTTGGTGCAACAAATTTAAAAGACTGTATGATGTGTAGCATCTAAGAAGGATATGGGAGCTAGTCCCTAGTGTCCCCCAATCAACCTCATCTTAAGGGGGTAGTGTCTTGATATCATGGGATGATGCATTATCTTTAAACTATCTTGAAGTGATAATTGTCTTCTAAGATATCCTATGATTATGATCATCTACCCTTGCCGTGTAACTGACGTTGGTCACTTGATAACAGGAAGTGTAGTGTCCCATGGATCAGGAGCCCAATATGACACCTCTCGTGGATATGTGGGAAGAGTATGATCATCTGGCCTTTGAAGAAGGATGTTATGAGTATGACAAAGATGAGTGTTATCAAAATAATAATACAGAAGAGCAAGTTGACATTGAATCAAATCAGAATCCACAACGACGAAAGCAAAAAAGGAAAAGCCGTAAGAAGCCTCTTCACGGAAGTACTCCCACCGTCCCACAAATAAACGCAATTCTAGCAATGAACCTGGACATACATAGTGTATAGGTTCATAGCTAGAATTGTGTTTTTTGTGGGACGGAGGGAGTAAAGTGCAGCAGAACTATATCAATGGAAGACTGAACAATGTGGATAGGAATAACATTCAAGGAGCTAAAAAGTGGTGGGTGGATATATTCAAGTGGACTTAGTGCTAGTTTTTGCTTTGTTTGACTCTACTGCTTCGCATTCTTTCATATCCGCCAACTTGGTAAAGACGATCGAGAGAGTGAAGTGTCCAACCAGGAAGCCTTTGCTAGTTCAAACCCTAGTGGGAGAAGTACAGGCAGATCAAGTGTGCCCAAATATCAATCTTATCATAAGCAAAGAAAACTTCACTGTAAACCTCATTGTGCTAGAGTCACTCGACATTCCCTTGCTTCATGGAAATGGGTGGTTGTGTGCACACAAAGGAGTGATCCATGCTACCCAGTGGAAAAGTTTCTTAACCGCACCATCAAGGAAAAGAATTGAGTATCAAGGTGGTCCACTCCTACCTGAAGAGGCAAATCCATGCTAAGTTATCATGACTTTGAGTTGTATAAGTCAAAAAGTTGGTAGTCAAGATGGATTTTGATCAATTATGAATAATAGATACTCTACAGAAAATTTGTTCACGAGATATGACTATATGACAAAAAGTATTTACCTTTGGAGAGCAAGTTGTGAAGTTTAAATAGTTATCAATATCTTTTTTGTTTCCTCTTTTGGAATCCGTGCCTTTTCCGAATCTTGAGGACGAGATTCATTTTAAGGGGGGTAGAATTGTAACACCCTAAAATTTACAATTTTTGAAATAGGGGGAAAATGATTTAATTTTGTATTTTCGTGCTCATGAAACATAGGAAAATAATATTTTTCATTAAAATTAAAATTATCATAGAATTTAGAACATGGATGTGCATTCATGAGCATTGTACTTTTGTACTATGTGATTTTGAGCAAGGTTCAAAATTGTTTCAAACTGATTTGAAAATAGTTTGAAAATAAATAAATAAAAATAAAACAGAGAAAGAAGAAAACCTCCTTTCCTCTGCCTTGCCCCAGCAGAAGCCCAGCCAAACCTTTCCCCTCGGCCCAATGGCCAACCTCGCGCCATTCCCCTCCCCCTCTCTATTTCGGCCCGAGTGGCCATCTCTCTCTCGGGCCCAGCCTTCCCCCCCTCTCCTTCTCCCCTTCGGCCCTGCACAACAGGAAGCCCAGGGCACCGCAACTCGACCCAGTGCGCGCGCTCCCTTTTCCCTCCCCTTCTTTCACTGACGCGCAGACCCCACGTCTAGAGTCGCTCACGGCTTGGCCCCGCTTGTCAGCGTCTTCCCCTTCCCTTCCTTCTTCTTCCTCATGTGTTCAACTGGGACACTAGCTATGGCAACTGAATCCTGGTCTTCTCGGGATTTCAGGAACAAGACATCAATTTCCCCCTATAAAACCCCAGGCACCCTCCTCGCATGCCCTTTTTCCTCATCTGAGAGGCCAGAGAATCTTGGTTGCGGCCGACACCATGTTTTGGGATCTCGCCAAGGTACACCTCTCGCCACCATCGTGGTTTCAGCGTCTCGTTGCCATTCCACCATTTTTGAGCCGTTGCCGAGCGTTGTGCTGAGGTAAAGAAGCTCCCGAGCCCTTCTGAATGCTCTCTACCGGCTTTTTTGGAATTCTTTTTGATGCTGAAGTCCTGCAGACCTTGGTCCGCCATCGCGAGCCGCTCGACATCTCCAAGCCGTTCCGAGCCTCGATAATCATCTAGTTGAGTTCGCATCGATCCCCTCTATCTTCCCATGCTCTTGATTCGTCAAACGATGCACCAGAGCGTCTTCTCGCCCAACTCCGGTGAGGTTCGGGCCGATTCGGGCCATGGCGCCGCCGTCGGTGTCTTTTACCGGCCGGGCGCTGTGTTCTCCTGTTCGGTATTCAATCGTAGCCATTCAAATCTAATCCTATGGCCAAGGATGAAGGATACCCCTTCGTCCTGTATTTCTTTCTAAAGAGTCCGTGAGTTTTTCTATTTTCAAACCCGCAATCCAAAGCACATTTGCGAAATACGTATTCTGTTTCTGAAAACGTAAACCTTCCCGGGTTAAATCAAACTACGTTTTCATAATTTACAAGTTTGCCACTGAGCTTGTTTTAGACATAAAATATTCATTTGAACTCCCTTTTGACCCATTCAAATTGCGTTGGGTTCGTTTTTACGAGCTCTACATGTTAGTGACACTGTTTACAAAGTTTGAAACTTTTTAATTTCGTGACCCTATTTAATTAATTACTTTTCTATATAAAATCTTAGAAAATTCATATCTTCTCCGTTTTAGCTCCAATTTTCGTGATCTTTACGTCTGTGAGATCGTAGCGACGCGTAAAATTATTTTATAAAATTTTCATTTTGTTTTTATATGATTGGTGTCCTGTTCTAATTATAGCATTGTTTGCTTCATGTATGTTGTCTCCGATTGTTTGTGTGTTGATGATCGATAATCGAGTTTAGACGGAGAGCAGTTTTGGTGACCAAGATCAGAGCTTTGACAACCAGTAAGACCAGCAGAACCAAAAGGATAAGCAAGAGAAGTTGGATTAAGGCAAGTATAGCATTTGGGTTTTATTTCTGTGACCATGATCTTCTGGCTAGATTAATGTTAAGTACTAAACGATAAAAAATGACTTTTTAGCAACTTGATGATTTGTCTGTACGTGATCACCCGGGATATCAGTACAACCATGAGGGCTGTAATGGCTCTGGCTTTAGTTAAGTATGAGTAACTTTCCTAGCTCTTTAGCGGTTACCCGTGTGGTGCAATTGGGGAATAGCAGACCGTGGATTCCTACGGGTGGATCACACGGACTGACTAATGAAACCAATCGGCCCTAACTTGTTAGAAGAACCTTTGAAAGACTTCATAGTGATCTCTGCCGACCTTCCTTGGTAGTGGGTTACGAGGCTGATCACCTCGGGCGAAAAGGATAGAGTGTTTACAACTGGTATACTAGCCGAGCTCACGGTCAGGAGCGGCCTTGGGGACCTCTACATTAAGGGTGATGATTTCTATATGTTAAATGTGCTCATTGTTTATTGTTTAATGCTCTACATTATTTATGTCACATTGATCATGAGATTGTGGGATCTATACAATGTAGTTGCTATACTTGTGGAGTTCAACATGGACTCACTCTTGCTATTTTTCCCACACTTCAGGAGGAGTGTTAGGCTTGAGATCAACCAGTCAGTTGGATCCTGTAAAGTGGAGTTAATACCCTAAGTTTGGAGTTATCTTCCGTTGTTTGCTATCTGAGGTTACCTCTGATTTACTATGTACGTTATATAATTTATGCTTTGTCTTTTGATATTACCCTTTATTTGTAGCTATATGTGAGATTTGACTTTTAAGAGTCACATATGGTGCATATCTAGTTTTATCCTTAAAATCGGGTATTACACTCTCCCTAACTGTCAACTAGAACTAATCTACTACATTGGAAAGTTTAGCCTTAATTCTCTAGAGGTGAGAGGTCATCCATTCGAGGGACGCCTCTACATCTCCATAATGTGGTGCCCTCAGGGAGGGGGTCTGCCTCTTTCTTTATAGCCTAGAAAAGCCTCCTACCACTTCTAGACAGGCGATGTGGAACTAATTCTTCCACTGTTTGCTCTGTTGGGCTATTATACATCAACTTGGACCTTCCAATCATCCCTTATGTGAGTCCACTAAAGAGAGCAGCTTGGGGCGCCTCTCTTGGGCCTCTATCATGCCATATGAGCCTCTTCTCACGTCATGGGCCTTCCTTTGGTGTGGGGCCCATTAGTGGTAATTCTCCTTTATTTGTGAAATTAATATCTTTTCACTTTGGACTCCAAATATAGAAAATAATATGTCCGTTTCGATCGTCTCAAGAAGCCTGCTGTAATGGTATAGTCCAAATCATCATTTGACATACTTTTATTTGATGAAAAATTGCATATTCATACAAAACAAGTGAGAACACCAAAACTCGTGGAACTCGTTAGAATCAAACCCTACAACTTTGCTTTATGGTTGATCAAATGTTATATTGAGCAATAGTTGATGGTATAAAATAGGCATTAAGGACCATCAACAAGTTCCCCCAAGCTTACCCTTTGCTAGTCCCTTAGCAAAGCCTAACTAGTAAACTTGGATGAGAAGTTGCTACAATGCTTTCACTCCTCATAAGTACACAAGTATTCAAACAAGGAATCCCCACCGAATTAGAGTGAACTATTCTGACTCAAGACTCACCCATTTTACCTTTCACCATGGGGCTTATAGCTATCACTTTGGTCTTGGGCAGTTGACAGACAGAACAGCTAAGTCAAGCACTGTGCTACCCGCTCTTTGATCAACTATTATTCCAGAGTTTTGCAAGATTTTCAAATAAAACTTAGAGTTTCCTTGTATGACACTTTCCAGTCTCTCATATGTGTTATTTGTATTACTAAGACATAGTTGCCTTCTCTCTCACCATACTTCTAATTGGCTTATGTGGAGCTCATAGGTGGGAAAGATAATTCAAACCTACTTGCATGTATTGCATAGTTAAACCATGGATCCAGAGAAACTAATTATACAATCAAGTCATGTGTGCATGTGAGTGAAGTGAAATGAAGTGATAAGAATGAAAGGGGTTATGAGGGGTGATAACTGATGGTGAATATCTAATTCATCATTTGCTCCATGGGGATAACATACCTCCCTAATCTGAGAACAAGGATTTGGCTGTCTTTCTTTTCTTTTACATTGGGACTTTTGTCCTCTTTCTTTATTTTTCTCTCTTTTTTTCTCTCTTTTTTTAGAGATCAGCCATCCCTTTTAATTCAATGACAACAGTAGGTAGTATCAACTAGGATAATTGGGGGTTTATTGGATATAAGTAGAATAAGACATTGAATATTTTTGGGTGTCTTCTCCCAGTGTAGGAGTAGAACATTTTCTATGTGGTTGTGGAATGTGTGTGGGTGATGAATAGTGGAATGCATACTCCGAGGGTAGGAGCAGCACAGTGCATGTCTCAAGGATAGAAACAACACATAGTGTAGTGCGTATATATGGGTGGTACTTCCAGGAATTGAAGTAGCACATAGTGAATGTGGTGGATGAAAGTGGTTGCATACTTCTGAGGACAAAAGTAGCTAAGATCAATAGATGGAGAGCACATAATATTGACTTTAGCTGCATGACTAGTTCCATAGGGTCTACACAGCCTAACTACTCTCAATGCTTATATGTTGAAATATAAGTGGAGGTTTTTCTAATCTAGTAAGGATGAGTAATTGGCTGTGGTAGGAATTTTAAAACTCTCGTCATAAAGGAACTCATCATGTAGCAATTTAAGATTTTCATAATAAAATTCTCTAGAATTCTAGCATCTCTAGGAGCAAGATTGATAGCAGCTCAAAACCTCCCCATATCATCTCCGTCAACTACTTAGACTTATATCAAGCATTTGCTACCCACAAGTTTTAGGCTTAGAGCAAATCTTAAGTCTAAACAATTGTGCCTAAAACTCAAGTGAGTACAAGGTTGAAAACTAGGTACTTGCAAGGAATTACGACAGAGCAACTATTCATCATCTCCATATAAGAGTTGATTGTAGAGGTTCATCTTAACAGATTCATTAGAAGCTCTCCTAGGAAGATTAATTATGGAAGACAAAACATTTATTGGGTTTCTAAGATTATTAATCTTTTTATCTTATCATAACGCGCTAGGAATAAATAGATAACTGAGTAAGGGATACTTAGCTTGGTGTACGAGGGTTGCTCTCCCCCAAGCTAGATGTTGACATAGTCTGTTGAGATTGCTGACGGGCAGTGAAGATGTACTGATCCTCCTAGAGTATCAGATCCTCCAAGAGTATCATAGGTACTTTCTGTCAGAAACAGCACATGCCTCGTGCGAACGGTACTCCGACAGGGCACAAGACGTCCTTCTGCTCATTAGTTCTTTTTGATCCTTTGAAGCCTATGAAGCTCAAATAAACAACAAAGCTTGTGGAACTGATTAAGCGTTAGTAATAAACCTGTAAGCTTTGAGAGTCTAGAACTTCCTTACACCCATTTATCTTTTAGTAGGATCAATATATTTTTTATACTTTTCATATTTATAGTATGCAGAAAGGAAAGAAATATGCTAAAACTTATTTTTGTGCCACTACAATAGATAAGTATGTAAGCTGTTGCATCACATGTTAAATACATGGGGTTTAGTAGTTTTCTAAATGCAGTGCAATACATATTTATTTTCTTTTCTAATGCATAAACAATAAAGGTGCAACTACTAATGCAGTTAAGAAAAATAAATATGCTTAAAGGAAAATGAAGATAAATACCAAGTTACCTCTTGGCGTGGCGTTTGGTTATTTTAAGTCCTCCGAACAGCACCTCTTACCATGTTAATTCTTAGATGCTTTATCTGGTCCCAAAGGTGGAGACCATGATAGTTGCACCTCTTGAGATGGTGTCACCTATGTTTATTGCTTCTCTAGTGGTTTGGAGTCAAGCACTAGTTCAAGGAGCTAGCAACATCTTCGCTCAGTGTGCATGTTCATAGGTCTAGGATCTTCGCTTGTAGGATTCTCGGGGAGTTGACTAAAGTGTGTCCTGCTCATAGAGACAAGGTAGAGATCAAGTGAATGGGCTCTATTGGTGGAAAAACACCAACAGAACCAAAAGGTTTATTCATTAAACTCCAGCCTTTGGCACATTGAACGATATAAAGTTGATGTTTATGTGTTTTGCTCAATCTAAACATGGGTGATATGAACAAATGATTAGCAAGCTTGTAGCATTAAAACACTTGGCCGATCAGATTATTCAACATTATGGAAGGATGGTCTATCTATGCATTTAACTTCATAATTATGACCATCATCTTCCAAACATAGGATGTGCAATATTTCAGATCATTGAATTAAAAACTACAAGATCAAGAAAGTGATTCTTAGGATCAAGCATAAAGAACTAAACATGATGAGCTAATTAAATTGGATCAAATGAGATTGTAACTCAAAGCATGTTTGACTCACTACTTATGTGAATGCCAAAATCAAGGAAGATATTTTGGAAGTAGTGATCACTTACCAAGAGATAATACCTTTAGTATTGAAGCATTTCGAAGTCGTAACATCTTGTGGAAACTTTCCTTGCTTGGCTATCTTGTCTCCTTTGTTGTACTCCTTTCTTGCCATTATTTGTTCTTTGTGTTATTTGTGCTTGGACCTTTAGCTCTTCTTATTATTTTATCCCTACAAATCATTAGTGGACAACACATACCCGAAGGAGTATACAAGTAATGACAAGGGCATTGTTGTGACACAAAGTAAGGGTCACTTCCTATGCTACATAAGAAATTGTTTTAACATATTTAGCATAGCATATTTATTTTTCACAATTACTTATTTCTAAAGGATTTATTTTATTTTTCCATCTTATGATTTGATTCTTAAATATAGGCATTGTGAATCAACTCAACTCATAGAAATAATGTAATAGTAAATTTAGATATTGCAAACCAGCGTGTGGAGCGAGGAGGAAGAACTTGATTGGATCATCTAGAGGAGTTGACCTTCTTCCTCATGTCTCAGCTTCTCAACCTCAGAGGTGAGAGTGCAAAACATTGCATGCTTTTCTCTTGTCAATCTTTTCTTGATTCTTGATAATTAGTGGTTGACAAGAGAATGCAATTCCATGGAGTAAGTGCTTTGATCATGGATCATGTTTTGTGGCTCCCTTCTTTCTTCTTAGCTACGTGTGAGTTGTGTCTCCCTTCATCTCCAGTATGAGTTCATATCAGGACTTTCCCAATTTGTATTTGAGATTTTCTTGTAGGGGTTAGTCCAACAAAAATATTCCAATATCTACTATAGCATACTATCAGCTCAAAAATCAACCTATACACCATGTCTAATTTGATTCAAAAAGGCATTTTAACCATGTGTAATTAAAAGCCTTTGAGAGTAAGATCACCACTCCTAAACTAGGCACCATGCTTTAATGAAGAGATGTATGAAACTACTCCAAACCTAAACATATACTATAGCAAACAAAGGTAGCATGAGAGCATTATAGAGATTTACTGAATAGTGATGATAGAGTATGATCGCAGTGAGAAATATTATTATATTTTTAGATGTAGATGAATTGTATGCATGCTAGGAACTAAACATGATGTGGATGAGAAAACTAAATGAAGTCGATGCATGGATGATTCAAAGTAAACATGCAGTGGTATGCAAGAAAATAAAAATATAACTACTCATAAGGTTTAAAGCCCATGAGTAAGACTATCTCACGTGATCACACTTACCTTGATGCACAACTGGGATGAGTGGCGTAGCGTAAATATCCGTCAAATCTGATGGGGTTGTATTCTTGTGATGATGACCTTTTCTCCAATCTACACATGGTGAGAATAATATATATGTGTTTATACATACCTGTGAGATGGCAGGGCTTTATTGTTGATGGATCATAAATGTTTAGACACCCTGGGTTCTTTAATATCTCCCATGTCTTGTTCTTGTAGAATTTCGCTAGAAGATTAAAATGGTTGATATCCTGCTTATTCCACAACTCAACAAAATAAGGGTAATCCTACTAAAGCTAGAGGCATACTAGATTACCAGATATCAAGATCATTATCAAAATCTCTACGCCAATTGTTTCCCTGGCAACACCGCCAAAAATGCTTGTAGGTACTTGTTATGCACAATTAAAATATGAAGGATTCTGCAAGCGCATAGAAGACCATTGTAGCATTTTACTAGGAGTATTCCAGGTATCGTTATTTATATTTTACCACTAGGAAAAAAAGGATAAAGATATTGATAGTTCACCATCATGTATCTACTAACTAATACACCAACTAGACTAAAGTAGGGGCAAATAATCAATGATAGGAATTATGCATATATGACACACACCGGAGAATTCTATGATGAAACAGTAGATAGCTAAAGTGAGAGGACAAAGGGAGAGTTTAAGGTTCCTAAATATTTCTCTATTACTAGGATTCTATAATAACTAATTCATGGTAGGTAAAGCAATCACACAGTAACACTTCGGGACATCAGAACACTTGTCACTGAAAGATGAGAAGGGGACTAGGAAGCTCCGACTACGGTCCTACAACACCAATCCAAACATGGTGGAATACGTCGGCCATCAGGGCTGTCACCACCTGAGGCTACCACAACTATCCATAGAACTGGGTGCAATCTCAGGTAACCTATAGTCTAGACACCATGTCTCTACTATAGATTACTACTCTAATCACAATTAATAACTAGAGCACCCGATGCGGGCGGAGATCCTATGCTAAAGTATAACGACTATACTAACCAATCAAATGTAATGCATAAAAGTAAATAGAGAGGATAAAATATATTAAAGCATAAGTCTTACAAGAAAAGATACAAAGATATACCAGAACTCTGACGACTCCTCTGAAGACTCCTCCATAACCCGGGCGTAACGCCGCTCTCCCTTACTCTCAACTAGAACTAATCCACTACATTGGAAAGTTTAGCCTTAATTCTCTAGAGGTGAGAGGTCATCCGTTCGAGGGACGCCTCTACATCTCCATAATGTGGTGCCCTCAGGGAGGGGGTCTGCCTCTTTATTTATAGCCTAGAAAAGGCTCCCACCTCTCCTGGATAGGCGATGTGGGACTAATTCTTCCACCGTTTGCTCTGTTGGGCTATTATACATCAACTTGGGCCTTCTAATCATCCCTTATGTGAGTCCACTTAAGGGAGTAGCTTGGGGCGCCTCTTTTGGGCCTCTATCATGCCATATGAGCCTCTTCTCACGTCATGGGCCTTGCTTGGGCATGAGGCCCATTAGTGGTAATTCTCCTTTATTTGTAAACTTAATATCTTTTCACTTCGGACTCCAAATATAGCAAATAATATGTCCGTTTCGATCGACTCAACGATCTTTTTTGTAATGGTGTAGTCAAAATCATCATTTGACATAATTTTATTTGATGGAAAGTTTCATATTCCTACAAAACAAGTGAGAACACTAAAACTTCTGGAACTCGTTATAATGAAACCCTATAACTATGCTTTATGGTTGATAACATGTTATATTGAGCAATAGTTGATGGTTTGAAATAGGCATTAAGGACCTTCAACATTGAACTAATTTGATTAGTCCTGGGCATAGCTCATAGCCACATGATGTGATAGGTTTAGAAGATTCCTTTGGCTGGAGGTACGACCCGATGGAGCTCTATCTTTATATAAAGTTGAGATTCAATTTACATATCTATATATTATATATTTTATATATATATATATTATTTTATTATTATTATTTTTTTAAGGATAACTATAGACTAAGATAGACTAATGTCAAAATCAGTAAACTGTTCCCCGACAATGGCGCCAGAAATGCTTGTTGGTATAAATTAACTGCACCCTAATAATGATTATAATCAGATTATCCGCAACCGCACAGATATATACTGATCAACACTTCACCAAGATCAACCCAGTTTTAATATCGAACCCAAAGGAACAGTAGGTGATTTATGACTTAGCCTATAATTTCTTAATCTAAGGGGGCACAAACAATCTAGAAACTATTGATGATGAGGAAATACTAATGTACACTGGTTCCAATAACCAGTAAACTTTGTATAGTATCGTCTTATCAGGCAAGTAACCTGAATAGGGGAAGAATCAGAGTAATCCCCTATCAGGCACCTATAAGCCTATCAATCCTATCAACGGGAAGTGGACTACAGAGGAATCAACGCAGCTATAAAGTCACCTATGCGAACTACTACTGTCCGGCTGATCAGGGGACATTCACAAGCAACCATAGCCCAAACACCACGTCTATGCTACGAATCACTACTCCGACCTAGGAGCTACCCAAATCGTAGTACTCAATATAATATGAGTTGCAAACCAAAGAACGAATACAAACAAGTTCCTTACTTGAATCAGAAGGGTAAATACAACAGTACCTCAGAACGCGATTCTAGGTGAGGGAGCCGAATCCAGACAAATATTAAAGCATAAGTCTTACAAGAAAAGATACAAAGATATACCAGAACTCTGACGACTCCTCTGAAGACTCCTCCGTAACCCGGGCGTAACGCCGCTCTCCCTTACTCTCAACTAGAACTAATCTACTACATTGGAAAGTTTAGCCTTAATTCTCTAGAGGTGAGAGGTCATCCGTTCGAGGGACGCCTCTACATCTCCATAATGTGGTGCCCTCAGGGACGGGGTCTGCCTCTTTATTTATAGCCTAGAAAAGGCTCCCACCTCTCCTGGATAGGCGATGTGGGACTAATTCTTCCACCGTTTGCTCTGTTGGGCTATTATACATCAACTTGGGCCTTCTAATCATCCCTTATGTGAGTCCACTTAAGGGAGTAGCTTGGGGCGCCTCTTTTGGGCCTCTATCATGCCATATGAGCCTCTTCTCACGTCATGGGCCTTGCTTGGGCATGAGGCCCATTATTGGTAATTCTCCTTTATTTGTAAAATTAATATCTTTTCACTTCGGACTCCAAATATAGCAAATAATATGTCCGTTTCGATCGACTCAACGAGCTTTTTGTAATGGTGTAGTCAAAATCATCATTTGACATAATTTTATTTGATGGAAAGTTTCGTATTCCTACAAAACAAGTGAGAACACCAAAACTTCTGGAACTCGTTATAATCAAACCCTATAACTATGCTTTATGGTTGATAACATGTTATATTGAGCAATTGTTGATGGTTTGAAATAGGCATTAAGGACCTTCAACATTGAACTAATTTGATTAGTCCTGGGCATAGCTCATAGCAACATGATGTGATAGGTTTAGAAGATTCCTTTGGCTGGAGGTACGACCCGATGGAGCTCTATCTTTATATAAAGTTGAGATTCAATTTACATATCTATATATTATATATTTTCTATATATATATATTATTTTATTATTATTATTTTTTTAAGGATAACTATAGACTAAGATAGACTAATGTCAAAATCAGTAAACTGTTCCCCGACAATGGCGCCAGAAATGCTTGTTGGTATAAATTAACTGCACCCTAATAATGATTATAATCAGATTATCCGCAACCGCACAGATATATACTGATCAACACTTCACCAAGATCAACCCAGTTTTAATATCGAACCCAAAGGAACAGTAGGTGATTTATGACTTAGCCTATAATTTCTTAATCTAAGGGGGCACAAACAATCTAGAAACTATTGATGATGAGGAAATACTAATGTACACTAGTTCCAATAACCAGTAAACTTTGTATAGTATCGTTTTATCAGGCAAGTAACCTGAATAGGGGAAGAATCAGAGTAATCCCCTATCAGGCACCTATAAGCCTATCAATCCTATCAACGGGAAGTGGACTACAGAGGAATCAACGCAGCTATAAAGTCACCTACGCGAACTACTACTGTCCGGCTGATCAGGGGACATTCACAAGCAACCATAGCCCAAACACCACATCTATGCTACGAATCACTACGCCGACCTAGGAGCTACCCAAATCATAGTACTCAATATAATATGAGTTGCAAACCAAAGAACGAATACAAACAAGTTCCTTACTTGAATCAGAAGGGTAAATACAACAGTACCTCAGAACGCGATTCCAGGTGAGGGAGCCGAATCCAGACAAATACAACTCCTAAGGAAGCTCCGACAGGCCGAGACTCCTCTGAGTCTCTAATCTCTATCTTGATTGCTAGCCTAGATCTAGTGGATTGTTGACGATCCTTAATGCTCACATTTAACCATCAACTAATCATAGAAAAGGATCCAAATGCAACCAACACCTAGACTTAGGGTTTTATCTGACAGAATTCCACAAGTTTTGGTGTTTGTCTATTTCTGCAGGGGGTTATCAGGAATTATGGAAGAAAGGCCCACACGTCGGGTTTACATAGAGATATTAACGTGCCGCGCAATTTTCTATCATCTAGAAGACTCCAGAAGCCACGGGAACGAACGGGAAGGAAATCGGGCTCGGAGGCAGGGCGCCCGCCCTACTCTCCTGGGCGCCCGCCCAGCTACAGTGCCCAATCAGGACTCTCTTTCGGGACAACGCTCCACCGACCTAAA
This sequence comes from Sorghum bicolor, assembly GCF_000003195.3. NCBI lineage: Eukaryota > Viridiplantae > Streptophyta > Magnoliopsida > Poales > Poaceae > Sorghum > Sorghum bicolor. Next base: position 49,635,787 of record NC_012870.2, on the reverse strand, counting down.
GGATCAAGGAAAACCGTGCGATTAATGTCGGTTTGATCTAACGGCCTAGATTCACTTGAAGGGACTATAAAACCAGACCCCCTGGACCCTGGAGATCATACCTCTTCTACAGAATCAAAGTTAGGGTTTCAATTCTTCATCCAAGTAGAGAGGATCCCTCTAGTTCTTCTAGTTCTACCTCTAGTTCATCTAGATCTAGTTCTAGTTCATCTAGTTCTAGTTCTAGTTCCTCTAGTTCTAGTTCTAGTTGTAATCTAGAAAATAGGGAGAGAGAAGAGGAGAGCGGAGGAGGAGCCGGATCTGTCGGATCTTCCTCAACATTATACTTTTGCAGCATCTGGTTCGTTCTTCATCGTTCTCCAGGTTCTTCAATTCATAATTCCTGAGTTCATTAATTACTTTTATTTACATTCAAGTTATTTATTGGATTCCCGCTTGCATCAAGTGCTCTAGTCTTTATAATGCTAGAGTAGTAATTAATAGATTAGACGTGGTGTTTAGTCTTGCGATTACCTGGAATTGCACCCAATCCTACGGATTGTTGTGGTAGCCCTAGGGTAGTGACAGCCCTAACGGTCGACGTATTCCACCACGTTCGGATCGGTGTTTGTAGGACCGTAGTCAGACTTCCTAGCCCCCTTCTCATCTCTTTCTGTGGTTAGTGCTCTGATGTCCCGATATAGATAATCTTGAAGTAATTCTTGATTCTTAGATCAACTAGAGAACTCTCAGGAAACTTCCTCTCTTCCCACCAAAAATATTCATATAGTTATCCTTGGGGGATCTTGGATCTTAATTAGTACACTCACGTTCTCTGTGGAAAATCGATATTCTGGAATACTCCCGGGTGAAAGCTACATCGGTATCCGTGCGCTTGCGGATTTTTCTGTTTGCGTTTAAAATACCCAACAAGCTTTCTGGCGCCGTTGCCGGGGAATGGTAGCTGTGCTAGTTTCGAACCAAGTCGTCCGTGTATCCTTTTTCTTTTCCTTTTTTACCACAATCACCTTATCACTTTCACCATACCACATGGATTTCACTCTAAGCATTAATGGGCATGGAATTTATTTCATAGCCACTTCACTTACTCCATGCTCATATGCAACATCTTCACAATCCATTGGTCTCTCCAACATCACCACATTCGAGATCTCCAACCCCCTCTTCCTTTCTATTCATAAAAACTTTAAAAGGGCGGTTGTCGATGCATATGTCTATAATAAATTTTGCAGATCTCGTTGAGTTGATCTTGATATAGGTCAGCGTTGGAGGGGAAACCACTTCACTGACATAAATTGATGGTTTCCCAAGGACAAGCTTAGCGTCCTAAAATAAGCACTGATCAGACCATAACATAAACTTTTAATTATTTGCAACATTACCTTGTGTGTTGAGCATATCAGGATAATTGTAAAAATATTCCTTCGGGTATTCTTGTCACTAACCTTTCCAGGATTGGAGCAAGAAGATCGGATGAATGACAAGCACAAGGTATGTACAACCAATCATCATACAACATTGAATTAAATTCATCCAAACTTGAATTTTGCAAAATTCAAGCTTGGGGGAGTACTTTACATAAAAACATCCTTTGCCATGTTGCTATGTTGGTTGTCCCTACCTTTGAGACATGCTCAATTTGTTAAATACTAATCACACTACTTCATCTCCACTTGAGTAGATCTCTATAAATGCTCTCATGCAACCTTTATTTGCTTTAGTATATGTTTAGGTTTGGAGTAGTTCCATTTATCTCTTAATTAAGCATGGTGCTTAGCTAGGAATGATGATCTTACTTCCAAGGGATTTTAAATTAAGCATGGTGCTTAGGTTAAAATGCCCTCCTGAATCAAATTAGACATGGTGTCTAGGTTGATTTTTGAGCTGATAGTATGCAATAGTAGATATGGGATATTTTGTTGGATTAACCCCTGCAGGAAAACTTTCAATATCGACCTGGGAAGTCCTGAGATAAACTCACATTGGAGACAAAGATAGAGACACATAAAGTTTAACAATTTACACGAGGAAGGCATAGCTCACAGGAGATGATCCATGGAGGGTGCCACAAACACGATGCACAACCGCTAAGAGAGGAAAGCTTCCACAAGGTGATACTGTACCATCACTCTTCAAGTAAGGTAACATCTTAAGGTACTTGACTATCACTTCTATAAGCTTCTCCTTGGTTCTGGCGTTCACATGAATAAAAGAGACAAACATGTATGATCTACAACTCTAGATTAACCAACCCAATCGATTCAACATGTTTAGTCCTTCCACCTTTGTGATTCCACACTCCTAATCATATAAGCTAAAATGTTGCACACTCAATCTTTGGAAGATATAAACAAAACATATATATAGATAGATTATCTTTCCATAAGGTTGAGCAATCTAATCTGACAAATGTTAAATGCTACACTCATGATCTTATTATCCATCAACTTTGTCTTGCTCACTATGCTTAAGGTTAGAGAGAACAAATACACTTTTGGTTCTGTTGGTGTTTTCCACCAACCGAGCCCATGCACTTGATCTCTGCCTTGTCTCTATGAGCAGGTACACTTCGAGCAAAATATGAAGGACTTTTATAACTCCCAGACTCCACCAAGTGAAGAACCTAGATCTACGAGCACAAACACACTGGAGATACTGGACACTCAGGCAATCACTGCCCTGAGATGCTTGAGGATGTAACTACTGGAGTAACCCTGTTGTGGAAGTAATTACTGACCTTCTGCCGGTTAAGAGATACAATCCAGGACGTCCCGTCATCCCGATCTCCATCGGCATGGTGGACTTCCCAGAAGCACTCTGCGACTTTGGCTCCAGCGTCAACATTATGCCCAGGGTACTCTAAGAAAAATTCTTTACACATCCTTTATCAGAAACAACCATGGGTTTGCAGCTTGCAGACCGTACACTAAGTTTCCCAAAAGGAATATTGAAGAACCTCTGTATACGAGTTGGTACCTTGTACGCCCCAGCAGACTTCGTGGTGATAGAGACTGGTACTGATGAGAGGGCACCCATCATCCTAGGGAGGCCATTCCTGAACATCTCGGGAGCTATCATCTACGCTAGTGCTACCAAGTTCAGTTTCTACATCAAGGGGAAGAAGGAGACGATTTCCTTCAAGAACAAGACTACACAAATCTTAGAGCAATCCTGACATGAACCAAGGAAGGACCAACAAGAGGAACAGGAACAAGCAAATGTGGACCAAGTCAGCTAAGATGGTCACTGCAGCTCAAGGAGGTCAAGATCGTCAACTCAAGTCGCCTTTCTTGATCAAGAAGGACGACCCTGGTGTTCCAAGCATTGAGTGCACAATCAACGGATATTCTTTTCAGAAGACACTCTACGACACCAGATCAGGCGTCAACATAAAGGCTGCAGTCACCTATCAGCTCCTATTCGGAACTATGCCCCTAAAACCGACATACATTCAGCTCCAGATGGCAGATCAGACATTCCGAAAGGTTGAAGACAAGTACGATCCACCCATCATTCATAGGAGACCGTTCCTCAGCACCGTTAAAACAATCATCTACATTGGAACTGGAGAAGTCCACATGCATTTCCCCTCTGAGAAGGTACGCCGCTATTTTACTAACCCTAACTATATAGTTGAAGACTCTAAGCAGGTCAAGACAAGAAGAAGACAATGCAACCGCAACCAGAGGAGGCAGATCGTCAAGGACGGATGTGCAGACTACGAAGAAGAAGTAGTAAGGTCTGAAGACATATAACTTGAACAGAACTGTCCTGAGGAGACCATAGCACCGAGTCAGGTGTGGCGAGAGAAGAAAGTTATACACAAAGAGCAGGCGCCACCGGAATCACCGACTACGTCATCCTGCAAATCCCAGGACAACTGAGAAAACAGAGAGTCCCGTTCCGAGGACGTAAAAACACCGAACGCCTTGCCAAGAGGTAAACTTGGTAGTTATCTTTTTCCTTTCAATTATTTTAGTTAATCAGGTTCACATCATCTTAAAAAGAAAATAAAAATGTTGAAGATAGTTAGCCCCATGTGAATATGCTCATGGCATAAAACCCATAAGTACATTCACTGTGGTGGCATAAAAATGAAATAAATATATTCCTGTCCTATAAGAATAAAAATATAAAAATAAAATTATGATCCTACTAATGAGTAACATTTATTGAGGAGGCTCAACATGATAGAGGCTAGATATTTATGCTAACACTTAACCAGTTCCACAAAGCTTTGTTGTCTATTTGAGCTCCACAGAATTCAAGGATCAAAGAAGACTAGCAGACGGAGGATATCCTAATCGCTGTCAGGGTGCTGCCGACATTCAAATACACCTCCGCCACCTGCTAGCTACATCAGAAGAAATTACGTCGAAATCCAGCTTGGGGGAGAGCACCCCCATTTATCCAGCTAAGTGTACAACTCATGTTTATATTTTACTCAAATAATAAAAAGATGCATAATCATAAAAACCCAAATAAAGATTTTGTGCTTATATATATATCTTTGCTTAGTTTGCTAAATAAATAAATAAATAAAGTTTGCTATGAACCCTCATGATAAGCTCTCACATGGAAATGATAAATAGTTGCTCTGCCATGACTAGTTCTAAAAATTGAAATCTCTCTCAAGTTTAGGCATGACTGTTCTTAATTAAGATTTGCTCTAAACCTGAACTTGTGGGGAGAGTACTTGATCTAAAGTCTAAGTCATTAACGGAAATGATATGGGAAGGTTGAGGTGCTGTTTATCTGTTCCTAGAGATGCTAGAATTCTGGAGAATTTTATTTCTGAAAATCTTTAAAATGTTGCACGATGAGTTCCTGTATGATGAGAGTTTAAATTCCTACCACAGCCATATATACATGCTTGCTAGACTTTGAGCCACATATTTACTTTTTACTGCTTATGAGCATTGAGTGTGGTCAAGCTGTGTAGACCCTTAGGAGCTTGTCATGTGGTTAAAATCAAGATTCACTTGCACGTTCATTCATACATGCTGCTTCTACTCCGGAAGTACCATCCACATATATCCACCCATTTCTATCTCCAGAACCACCCAAAAATATTCTACTCATAATCCGGGAGAGAATAACCAAAAATATTTCTGTTTTTCCCCTGTGAAATAAATGCTCAAGTTATCTTGTTACTACCACTTGCTATATTATCTCATGAGATGAGTGCTCTAAAAAAAAGAAAAAAAAGAAGAAAAGAAAAAAAAAGTATACGAGGAAATAAAAAGGGGCAAGTGCCCGAAACCTCGAAAGAAAGAAAAAGTGAGACGAGAGGTAAAAATGGACAAGTGTCCGACAGTAGAATTAGGGGTACAAGATACCCACATGAGAGAAAAGAAAAATAAAATATAGAGCATCTCATTCTCCTCAAAAAGTTTCAAAAGAGCAAGAAAGGTATGTATCCCCTCAAAAGAGCACAAGTAGAATTAGACTTTCACCATTGTTATCACCATCATTACCATGCACCATTCATTCGCCACACATGCACATCTTGATTTGACTTATTGACTTGTTCTTCTGGATCCATGGTTTGACTATGCAATAAATGTCTTGTAAGTATGTATTAGCTGTCTCCCACCTATGAGCTCCAGATATCAAAACCTTATTAGAGTAGGGTGAGAGAGAAGGCAATGCCACTATGCTTCATACTACAAATACCACATACTTTGAGAGAAGGCATATACCATTACTGCCTTGGTAAGGATTCAGAAATACCATAAAAGAGAGACTAGAGAGAGTCATACAAGGAATCTCTGAGTTTTATTTGAAAATCTGCAAAAACTCCAGAGCTATAGTTAATCGAAGAACAAGAGACATGGCGCTTGACTAGACCGTTCTATCTTTTAACTGCTCAAGACACAAGTGACGGTTGCAAGCCCCATGGTGGAAGGTAATATGAGTAAGTTTAAATATTAACAGTTTACCCTAACCTAGAGATGAGATCTTGTTTGAATGCATGTATATCTTTAAGGCATGAAACCACTGCAGAAACTTTTGAGTTTATCTATGCTCAGGGACGAGCAAAGGTTAAGCTTGGGGGAGCTTGTTGACGATCCTTAATGCTCACATTTAACCATCAACTAATCATAGAAAAGGATCCAAATGCAACCAACACCTAGACTTAGGGTTTTATCTGATAGAATTCCACAAGTTTTGGTGTTTGTCTATTTCTGCAGGGGGTTATCAGGAATTATGGAAGAAAGGCCCACACGTCGGGTTTACATAGAGATATTAACGTGCCGCGCAATTTTCTATCATCTAGAAGACTCCAGAAGCCACGGAAACGAACGGGAAGGAAATCGGGCTCGGAGGCAGGGCGCCCGCCCTACTCTCCTGGGCGCCCGCCCAGCTACAGTGCCCAATCAGGACTCTCTTTCGGGGCAACGCTCCACCGACCTAAAGGATCAATGAAAACCGTGCGATTAATGTCAGTTTGATCCGATGGCCCAGATTCACTTGAAGGGACTATAAAACCAGACCCCTTGGACCCTAGAGATCATACCTCTTCTACAGAATCAAAGTTAGGGTTTCAATTCTTCATCCAAGTAGAGAGGATCCCTCTAGTTCTTCTAGTTCTACCTCTAGTTCATCTAGATCTAGTTCTAGTTCATCTAGTTCTAGTTCTAGTTCCTCTAGTTCTAGTTCTAGTTAGTTCTAGTTGTAATCTAGAAAATAGGGAGAGAGAAGAGGAGAGCGGAGGAGGAGCCGGATCTGTCGGATCTTCCTCAACATTATACTTTTGCAGCATCTGGTTCGTTCTTCATCGTTCTCCTGGTTCTTCAATTCATAATTCCTGAGTTCTTTAATTACTTTTATTTACATTCAAGTTTTTTATTGATTCCCGCTTGCATCAAGTGCTCTAGTCTTTATAACGCTAGAGTAGTAATTAATAGATTAGACGTGGTGTTCAGTCTTGCGATTACCTGGAATTGCACCCAATCCTACGGATTGTTGTGGTAGCCCTAGGGTAGTGACAGCCCTAACGGTCGATGTATTCCACCAAGTTCGGATCGGTGTTTGTAGGACCGTAGTCAGACCTTCCTAGCCCGCTTCTCATCTCTTTCTGTGGTTAGTGCTCTGATGTCCCGATATAGATAATCTTGAAGTAATTCTTGATTCTTAGATCAACTAGAGAACTCTCAGGAAACTTCCTCTCTTCCTACCAAAAATATTCATATAGTTATCCTTGGGCGATCTTGGATCTTAATTAGTACACTCACGTTCTCTGTGGAAAATCGATACTCTGGAATACTCCCGGGTGAAAGCTACATCGGTATCCGTGCGCTTGCGGATTTTTCTGTTTGCGTTTAAAATACCCAACATGGATCTCTATCTAATGCTCTGGCTCATCTTGTCTTGATCTGGCCTCCTTTAGGGGGAGTCTTGCCTTTTATTTATAGCCTGGTGGGGTGAATGTGTATCGCTGGATCAAACCAACTTAACAAGCTATCGAGATGGCTCCTTAGAGGCAGTGGTGGAAGTTTCTAGAAGGGGAGGCCAAACCCTAGCCACAAGGGGCCGGGCGGTGCTAGGCCAGCCCCACCTGGTGGTCTCTGCCGATCCCCTTGCTCCGAGAGTCTTCTGGAGTCTTCCTGATCCCTCTAGTGTCCTCCTTCCATCGTGGAAAAGTTTCGTGGTTAATTGACACTTGAATCCCTCTTTTCAGCACTTTCTGAAATACTTCCTGGAAAACACAGATTATACAAAATTCGTGGAAATTGTCAGTGATAACCCTATTCTAGTAAATATTCATTTCTCTTGGAGAAATAAATGCTAACAAATTTTGTAAGTGAGCAAGCCTCAATACGGACCTTGCCCATGCCGTCACTAAGGTGCTTTGGTGCCGTAAAGCTGCCCTGTCGTGTGGCCCTTCTTCTCCGGCGTCGTACCTCTGTGGCCCACCATCTCCACCACCGCCCCATCTAGGTGAGGCTCCCCTTACCTTGCACTACCACCATGTGCCGCCTCGAAGCTCTGACGCTAAGCTCCGGCTACTCCTATGGATGCGACGGTGGCAGTGGCGACACCCCAGGCGCTGTGGCCATGGTGCCCCGGCCGTGCGCAACGCCTAGGCAGGTCGGCCTGCGAGCTGGGCCGTGTGGGGCCCTAGCAAGCCGGTGTTGACGGTCCTTAAGTACTAAAATTAATAATCAAATAAACATGAAAAAGGATCAATATAAAACAAACATCTAGAATTAGGGTTTTATCTGACAGAATTCCACGAGTTTTGGTGTTTATCTATTTCTGCAGGGGTTTATCAGAGAATATGTAGAGAAGGCCCACATGTCATGTTTACAACGAGGTAATTACGTGCCGCACAATTTTCCTCCATCTAGAAGGATCCAGAAGCCAAGGAAATGAACGGGAGGCGATTCGGGCTCGGGGGCAGGGCGCCCGCCCACCCCCCTTGGGCGCCCGCCCAGGGTTGGAGGCCAAACAGGACTCTGCTTCGGGACAACGCTCCACCGACCTAAAGGATCAATCTAAACCATACAATCTATGTCGGTTTGATCCAATGGCTCACGTTCACTTGAGGGGACTATAAAACCAGACCCCCTGGCCCCTGGAGGAGGAGAGGAGAAATCATTATTCAGAGGTAGCCATCAAAGTTAGGGTTTAGAGCTTCTCTCCCACAGAGAATTAGAATTAGCTACTCCCTAATCCTTCAAGTTTAGAGGTTGATTAGATAGCAATTAGAGAAGTAGAGCACTACGCTCTGGATTCGGATCTTCGGTAATAAAGATTGGTATTATTCATATCTTTCTCTAATTCTATTGTTCTAATTGCATTATGTCTCTAATTATTATGCTCTTAGTTTGCTCTAGTTCTATATTTGATATAGTTCTAATTGATAATGAGTTTATGTATAAGTTTGCAAAGCGCTTAGCTCTTGACGCGAGGGAGTTAGGTGATAGATCACATGTGAGCGTGGTGCTTAGATGTTATTTATCTGCAAATGTATCCTATTGGCGGAGTCGTGTGGTAGTTCGCGATAGTGACAGCTTCGTTGATTCTTATATAGTCCACCCTCCGTTGATAGGACAGGCAGAACCGGTATTGTGGAGTAAGTCATGCGATGCTCTGATTTACTTTATCAATGTTCCTTATACATGAATGAAGAGTCTTTTATGCTATATATGATCTTGTAGATAACTAGAGTAGATTATGACTTAGTAGTTAGTAGATAACTTAGAATCCATTCTCTAGCTAATCCGACATCACCTACATATATGAGGAGTAGTCTATTTTCTAATCGCTGTGTCATCTACCCATGAACTTATACTTTATTATCATTATCTTTATGGTTTACCCCCTGCTAAAGTAAGTGACTGTGTGACGAGTTTCTCATTAGTAATCATGTTCTTGCAAGTTTATCTCTAGTCTATGCCTTGATAGATTTTGCCCCATTTTATTTTAATTTCGTTTCCTTAGATCCCTTGAGCAAAATTATAAATAACGATACCTGGAATACTTATCCTGGTGAAATGCTACAATGAGGTGTTTTATCTGTGCGCTTGTGGATAGAATAGATTATTTTCTAGAGAACTTTTACATTTATAAATACCTTTGTACACTCTGGCGCCATGCTAGGGATGACAACCTAGTATCTAAGTGGTGTTAGCTAGTGTCAACAAGCATTTCTGGCGCCGTTGCTGGGGAATTTATAGGAATTATATGAGCCTCAGGAATAAGTCATAAAAGGGAACAAAAGGGTATTATTAAGGAAAGCCAGCAAATCAATCAAGGTTATTCATATAAAATATTAGACTAGACTATAGAGAAATAATTGCATAAAACAGCTACTAAGTGAGAAATCATAACAAGGCACCTCTGCTTTGGCAGGTTCACCCTGTTGTTTTTCTATGTTTATATTTATACAGGGTATAACAGGATTGACTTTGGGTACATTCAACTCTTCATCATCAGAACCAAAGCAATCAAGAGAAGAAGAAGCTAGCTACCAATTGCTGAAGCTATGGCACAAAAGACCTTGCAAGAATTCTCTGCTCCAAGTCTTGAGAACATTCCAACTGGTCCAAGATTTGCAGTAGAAGAAGGAATACCTGAGTTTGAGCTCAAGTCAAGCCTCATCAATTTGGTACAAGCTACACAATTCAGTGGAAAGGCACATGAAGATGCCAGTGCACACTTGCAGAATTTCTTAGAGATTGGAAGCATAATCCACATCAATGGAGTTGACAAAGACGTCATACTGCTTCGCCTTTTTCCATTCTCACTAGAAGGAAAAGCGAGGAAGTGGTTCTACACTTATCAAGATAACATCAACAACTGGACGAACTTGTCAGATGCCTTTCTATCAAAGTTTTTCCCTATAGGCAAAACAACTGCCTTAAGAGGAAATATTGTCAGTTTCCAACAGCAGAAGACAGAAGCCATTTCAGAAGCATGGGAGCGTTTTCAAGGATACATATCAGATTGTCCTCACCATGGAATGGCCACATGGTTGCTTATGCAGACCTTCTACCATGGATTAACTCAGAAGGCTCGTGAGTGCCTAGATGCATCTGCTAAAGGATCATTCTTGGAGCTTACAACTGGAAAAGCAGAGATACTTTTGGATAAGATAGCAGAAAACCAAAGCCGGTTCCAAGATAAAGCTCAACAATGTCATCAAACTGAAGAAATACCAGAAGAAGTAAATGCATTATCAACTAAGATGGAAAATTTGCTCCATTGGATTGACCAGAGGGCCAAGTTCAAAGAAGATCAAAGGGCCATTGAGACAGCATATAAATATCAACCAACTTCAAGTCAACCCAATAGCAAAGGTATGAATTCAGGTGATACTGTCAAGCAACTTTCATTAAAAGAGATAATTGTTCAACAAACCAAAATTAATGATGAAGTTAAACAAAGGCTAGATACAAATGAATCATCTCTAAAAGATATACACAATAAAATGGATTTTCTACTAACTGCCTTTGATGAGCAAAACACTCTTAATAAAAGGGTAGAGCTTAAATTAATAAAGTTAGCTGCTGCACTGCCTGTTGCTACTAACATTGAGCAGGTAAAGAATATAACTACTAGAGGAGGTAAAGCTACCAGAGATCCACCATACCCAAAAGAGAAACAAAGAACATCAGCACCAGTGCAACCAGCAGTGATAGAAGAAGAAAGCCCAGTTGAAGCAGAAGATCTGCTACAACCACCAAGAACTGGAGAAATGAGGAAAGATTTTTACGACACCAACTATTTGCCTTTTCCCAGAAGAAACAGAGGACTGCAGTCGGATGAGCAGTTTGGTAAGTTTGTAGAGGTCATTCAGAAACTATATGTCAATATACCTCTACTTGATGCCATACAGGTACCTACATATGCAAAGTACATCAGAGATATTCTTAACAAGAAGAGACCACTGCCCACCACTGAGGTTATCAAGCTGACAGAAGAATGTAGTGCGGCCATCCTCAAGAAACCACCAAAGAAGAAGGAAGATCCCGGATGTCCCACTATTGATTGCTCGATTGGAAACCAACACTTCAACAATGCACTTTGTGATCTAGAAGCAAGTGTCAGTGTGATGCCAGCATCAGTCTACAAAAAGCTTGAGCATGCAACCTTAGAACCAACATCAATGTGCTTGCAACTAGCGGATCAATCGGTTCGACACCCGCTGGGCATCGCCGAGAACATTCCAGTCAAGATCAGAGATTTCCTGGTGCCAGTAGACTTCGTAGTACTGGACATGAGTCCTGACTCGAAAGTGTCCATCATCCTTGGAAGGCCATTTCTGAGCACTGACAATGCCCACATTGATGTCGGGAAGGGAGAAATCAAGTTTAACATAAACGGACAAGAAGAACACTTCACATTCAAACCCAGACCAGAGAGAGACTCTACAGTGAAGGAAGTTCATGAAGAACCACTGGGAGACACCATCTCCAAAGGAAGGAAACTCAGAAGATTAAAAGATTTGGAGGTCCAGCTTGGGGGACCTAAAAATCCCAAACCCTCAACGGGAGGTAAATCGGTATTTATCCGCATTATTAATTTTCTCATATTTAAATTCTTGCATAATTAATTCTTGCATTAGTCATATATATTCATAGCATTATTATAATAATAAAATAGCCCCATATAAATAATATTCGTGGTGTGTAACAACCCATATTATTAATTATTGTGGAGGCACAAAAATATTTTCCAATATCATTTTCATTAAGTTTCAATTCTCATAGATTTTCCTGCATTATATTTATTTATATTGATCTTCTAGAAGCATGACCCACACTCTTTGGGTCCCACATGTCATACACTTCATCTCACATACATCCCATCACATAATTTCATCCACCAATATGTTTCCACTCACTTGACATCTTTCCACCGTCCAACCACCACCAACACAATATTATTCTGCGTGAGATCAAAGCAAGGAAGCATGTGGAGGAGGCACACCCAGGATGGACACCAGGGGTGGGCGCCCGCTCACCTACCTTGGGCGCCCGCCCTGTCCCCTGCTCAGCCTATAAAAGGCCACCTCCAGCTCCCCTTCTCTTCACACAAACACTTCAGAAAACCACACAAATCTCAGTTTCCCGAGAAGGAGCTTTTGTAGTGAAGAGAAGAGAGTAGAAAGAAAGAGGAGAGTGGAAGGGAAGGTTGGAGTTCTTTTGAGAGAGTGATTGTCACCTAGCAAGTAGTGATCCCGTTGTCTAAGCGGAAGTAAAAGTTGTTTAGGGGGAGGCTCTACCAAAATAGAAACTTGTCTTGAACGATTAACCCCTGGACTACTGACACTCCGGACAGCTGACCACTAACATTTTCTCTCGCATTTTCCACTAGTTGTGTTTTTGCCAACTTTTGTTTGCAGGATGTTTAAGAAGGTGAAAAATGCAGGGAAGGCTCTCAAGAACCTTGGTACAAGGAGTTCATCCCGACACTCCTCACAGCCATCAAAGATGAGCGTCGACCCGACACCCACACAAGCTCCATCATCTTCATCAGGTCAGCAAGTTAAGGTCCTTCTCAAGATAGGAGACCTTGGACTGAAGACCCGAAGAGAGAAGGAAGTCTATCAGCAATTGAAGAACAAAGATTTCATTCACACCCCTACTATCGATCCGATCCTACTACGAGAAACAGGTATGGACACTGAATTTGACTTAAATTTTCAGATGATGGGTTGGACAAATTTTTGGAATATAACTGAGCTGGGTTCTCGTCTTCTCACCCTCGAATTTCTTTGCACCTTACAATACTATGAGGGGGGAATTGTTTTTCGGATGTTTAAACAGGAAATTATGTTATCTTGGAGAGAGCTGAGCGACCATCTTGGTTTCTCTTCAAGATGCATCCTGAACATTGACTCTGATTTACCCAATTTTGAAAGACACCAGTTTTGGAGAGAAATATCTAGAGATAATTTTTACAGTCAAGCCCGAACCAGTGACATGGAACACCCCACTCTTAGGATGTTTCACAAATGGCTTGGGTACAATCTTTTCTATCGTGACGATATTAGGAAAGTAAGAGTAGGAGATTTACAACTTTTATATGCTGCTATTAGTAAAGTACCCACTTCACCTGTTACATTATTAGTTTCACATTGGCTTAGTATACCTAGTCTTCAGGGACCAGTAGGGTGTACTTCACTTATCACTCGTCTAGCCACTAATCTTCACTTACTAGAAAACTCAACGTTGGACTTCATAGAAGAATTAAGAATTTATCATGGCTATGACACATTTAGACAAGCTCGGATGTTAAAGAAAGAGGGGAATATAATGTATTTGCTATATGATGATAAAGGCAAGATTCGGTTACCTAACCCGAACCTTGGCCTCTACGTTGTTCAAAACTTTTTGATTGAGATTGCAGCAACACCAGTGAACCAGAGAACTCCACAGCGAGTGGCATCTGAAAGGATAACCACCCACCGAGAACACACTTGGTATGGAGCTGACCCTGGACCAGAAGAAGCAGCGCACCTGCATTATTGCGATTACAATCCTCGAGTCCTTCGAGACCCATGGGCTCGTCATGCGCAACCACAAGAGCCAACAGAGGAGACATGGCCGGAGAGCCAAGATCACCAGTGGACAAACCCGCCTTTTCATACGGGCAGGTACTCCACTGATCCATATGGAGCTTCAGGATCCAGACCTCCACCCCAATTTGATGCAGGACGATACTCCGACGCCTCCTACGCCTTCACGAATGACTACTATCAAGAGGCCGGTGCTTTCTTCACTCGTACCGACAACACCCTCCTCGACATCCAGAACACGCAAGCAGAACATGGAAGACTCCTGGAAGAACAACAAAAATGGAACCAGGACCATGCCGCTGCAGTAGAAGAGCTGAGACAAGATACAACAACAATGAACGACAACATCACAACCATGATGCGGTTCTGGAACATCGGGTAAGACCGACGTCAACATCCAGCTTGGGGGAGTTTCTCCCCAATTTATCAAGTAAGTTTCTATTTGCTCTTCTTATTTATTCTATTCTGTCTTAGTATTTAACTTATCTTAAAAGAAAAAAAACTTAGAAAACCAAATAAATATTTTCTTAATTTACTGCATTGTATAAACATGAAAACAAAATAAAAAGAGTAGATAAGTGTGCTTTATTTTCCTGCTAAGTTTAATCTCTAGAAAAAAAATAATAAGACCAAAAATATGCATGATGGAAATGATGAACAGTTGCTCTGTTTGCTTACTTACAAGTACCTAGCTTTTATATTAGAGTTCTTCCAGGAATTACTAAAACTAAAATCACTATCTATGGGAAGCATAAAACTAAAGTCTAGGTAAGAGAAAGGCATGATATAAAGTTGAGCCACTGTTTATCTTGTTCCTACTACACTAAGTTCTGGAGATTTATTTTGAAAACTTACAAATCACATGATGAGTTCCTAGCATAACAAACTACCTACCATAGCCATACTTGCTATAACATCTTTTACTATATTTACATTGAGTTTGATCGAGCTGTGTCGACCCTTAGGAGCTTTTCATGTGGTTAAATTAAGATATTCACTTGCACACATCTACCACAGCATCCACCACCATTCATTAAAATTGCTAAAAATATTATCACTCACTGTCCCAAGTATTGTTATTCCCTCTCTCTAAAAAGATTCAATGCAGAAGAGGCATGGGTTATGCAAAAATATACGAGGAAATAAAAAGGGGCAAGTGCCCGGAACCTCGGAAAAGAAAGAAAAAGAGTGAGATGAGAGGTAAAAATGGACAAGTGTCCGAAGTAGAATTAGGGGTACAAAGATGCCCACTTGAGCGGAAAAAATGGACAAGTGTCCGACAGTAGAATTAGGGGTATCTACTACCCACCTAAAAAAAGATAAAAAGATAGCCCATGTTCTCCCAAAGCAAAGATCAAAGAAGAGGAGAAATAGCAATGAGAACTAAATTTTATTATTATCACTTATGCATTTTCACCATCACTATCATTTACTCCATCACACATGCACATCTTGATTTAATTATATGCTGAGTTCCTTTGGATCCATGGCTCGATTAGACAACATATGTATGAGCTGTTTTTTTCACTCCTATGAGCTCCACTTAAATATTCTATTAGCTATAGGCAAGTGATATCATGGTAAGGATCCACAAATACCACATATAGAGAGACTTGAGAGAATCATTGCTGGGAACTCTGAGTTTTATTTTAAAAACTTATAAAAAAACTCTGGAACAAAGGTGAAGTATAGACAGGAGGGATAGTGCTTGACTTAACTATTTTTTCTTTGGATTACTTAAGACTTAAGTGCAGGTACTAAACTTCATAACACTTCACTTTAATCTGGAAGAATTTTTATGTAAAAGCATGTGTGCCTGTCAGGAAAGAAAACATCGAAGCAACTCTTGATCCGTCTGAGTTTAGCTGTTTGCTCAGGGACGAGCAAAGGGTAAGCTTGGGGGAGTTTGTTGACGGTCCTTAAGTACTAAAATTAATAATCAAATAAACATGAAAAAGGATCAATATCAAACAAACATCTAGAATTAGGGTTTTATCTGACAGAATTCTACGAGTTTTGGTGTTTATCTATTTCTGCAAGGGTTTATCAGAGAATATGGAGAGAAGGCCCACATGTCATGTTTACAACGAGATAATTACGTGCCGCGCAATTTTGCTCCATCTAGAAGGATCCAGAAGCCACGGAAATGAACGGGAGGCGATTCGGGCTCGGGGGCAGGGCGCCCGCCCACCCCCCTTGGGCGCCCGCCCAGGGTTGGAGGCCAAACAGGACTCTGCTTCGGGACAACGCTCCACCGACCTAAAGGATCAATCTAAACCATACAATCTATGTCGGTTTGATCCAATGGCTCACGTTCACTTGAGGGGACTATAAAACCAGACCCCCTGGCCCCTGGAGGAGGAGAGGAGAAATCATTATTCAGAGGTAGCCATCAAAGTTAGGGTTTAGAGCTTCTCTCCCACAGAGAATTAGAATTAGCTACTCCCTAATCCTTCAAGTTTAGAGGTTGATTAGATAGCAATTAGAGAAGTAGAGCACTACGCTCTGGATTCGGATCTTCGGTAATAAAGATTGGTATTATTCATATCTTTCTCTAATTCTATTGTTCTAATTGCATTATGTCTCTAATTATTATGCTCTTAGTTTGCTCTAGTTCTATATTTGATATAGTTCTAATTGATAATGAGTTTATGTATAAGTTTGCAAAGCGCTTAGCTCTTGACGCGAGGGAGTTAGGTGATAGATCACATGTGAGCGTGGTGCTTAGATGTTATTTATCTGCAAATGTATCCTATTGGCGGAGTCGTGTGGTAGTTCGCGATAGTGACAGCTTCGTTGATTCTTATATAGTCCACCCTCCGTTGATAGGACATGCAGAACCGGTATTGTGGAGTAAGTCATGCGATGCTCTGATTTACTTTATCAATGTTCCTTATACATGAATGAAGAGTCTTTTATGCTATATATGATCTTGTAGATAACTAGAGTAGATTATGACTTAGTAGTTAGTAGATAACTTAGAATCCATTATCTAGCTAATCCGACATCACCTACATATATGAGGAGTAGTCTATTTTCTAATCGCTGTGTCATCTACCCATGAACTTATACTTTATTATCATTATCTTTATGGTTTACCCCCTGCTAAAGTAAGTGACTGTGTGACGAGTTTCTCATTAGTAATCATGTTCTTGCAAGTTTATCTCTAGTCTATGCCTTGATAGATTTTGCCCCCTTTTATTTTAATTTCGTTTCCTTAGATCCCTTGAGCAAAATTATAAATAACGATACCTGGAATACTTATCCTGGTGAAATGCTACAATGAGGTGTTTTATCTGTGCGCTTGTGGATAGAATAGATTATTTTCTAGAGAGCCTTTACATTTATAAATACCTTTGTACACTCTGGCGCCATGCTAGGGATGACAACCTAGTATCTAAGTGGTGTTAGCTAGTGTCAACAGCCGGCCTACCTCCTTTTTTAGTTTAAATTTAAAAACAGTTTAAATTTATGTAATAAACATATTTAAAAAGCAAATAAAAATCATAAATCACTAAATGAAATTTTGTATTACTAAATTAAATTTTATTATTAGTTGAGCAATTATTTATACATGTACCATATTAGCAATTATTTATAAATGGATTTATAAATGTTTCATATTTATGCAACACTTATGTAATTGAGCTCTTATATGCAACACTAAAATTGAGTTCTTATATATGCAACATGAATGTTTATCGACCATCTCCCGCAGTCAAATGTACAAATCGATCTTCGCGATGAGTTCTCTACGCAAGGACCAAGCACAAGGGTTCGAACACACAGAACAAGCCCCATGGTCCAATCCCACGGCGCAAGTACAAAGGTACCCATGAAATGGTCCAAGTCCTAGGGTCCGACCCTATGGTGCAAGTACAAGGGACTCACGAAACAGTCCAAGCACCAGGGTCCGACCCCATGGAGTAAGTACAAGGGACTCATGAAACGGCCCAAGACCTAGGGTTGTCCCACCCCACGGAGCAAGTAGAGCAAGAACAAGGGATCGACAATACGGCCTCACCATCTAGAGACTCCACTCCCTCATAGGAAGCAGAAGCTAGTGACGACATGGAGCCTCCACAAGTGAGGAAGGCTCATCGTAAATTGGCACGTGACCCTGATTACAATCCACTAGCCAATGAGGTAATTACGCATCCATGATTTCATGTTTATATTTAATTACATGATTCAGATTCGTAATGTCCATATGATTGATAGTGTATATACTCAGGCGGCATTGTTTCAGATGTAATCCCTAATCGAGCAACACGAAATGGAACGTGATGCCGCTGATGCACCAGAACCGACCGCCACTGAGAGATCAAGGAAAAGGAAGTGGAGTGGTTTGAAATGAGGCGAGAGGGGTACAAATATGTTTCCAAAAGAAACATATGGCAACTTTCTTTCAAGGCCATTTGTTCATAAAGACTTAACATCAATATAAGGAACAAATGGCAACTTTCTTTCAGCAGCAGGCTCAGAAAGAGTTCACATCAATGATGGGAAAATTGCTAGAAGATCCTCCTCTTG
Source organism: Sorghum bicolor (assembly GCF_000003195.3). Classification (NCBI taxonomy): domain Eukaryota; kingdom Viridiplantae; phylum Streptophyta; class Magnoliopsida; order Poales; family Poaceae; genus Sorghum; species Sorghum bicolor. The sequence goes on along the minus strand of NC_012870.2, from coordinate 49,617,222 downwards.
AGTTGCTGCAAAAGCTAGCAAGTGTGATGTCAAATCAATAGATGAGCGCTCAGCACCATAGATGCAGATAGTCCCAGTGGTGGCACAACTAGTGGTGTCATAGTGTCCAACAGACATTCAATGCAGTGTCACGTCTATGGCAACCAAGGCTCACTATCCGGTTGACGACATTGTTGCTCTCGTGCCTTGCTCCCTACTCATAAGTTATGGTCTTAACAATCAGCGTACAAGGGAACTAGCCACAGGCAAAGCGATCCCACGAGGATCCACATACCATGGTGCCAACATTCGTGAAGACTACTACACAGTTGCAATTGAGACCGTGGGTAAAGAATACGAGGATGAGATTCTAGATATCCCCGGTCCCGAGGGCATCGAGAAAGTCGGACATGCTATAAACAATTTCATCCTTTGGCATCGGCGGGATGTCCAGCTAAGGGAGCCACCACCATCCTCTCAAGACATACCACCCACTTAGGAGTTGTCAGCACCCGTCAATCCTCATCCTAACCCAGCGCCATCAACACCTCCCCAGTCTCTTCCTGACAGTCAACCATCACTTCCTCTTTCTCTTCGTGACCCTCAACCATCACCTCCCAATGATGATCTTTCTATCCCACCATGCTCTCCGCCACCATTAAATTCCACACCTTCCCCACAACTCAAATATCCTTCCCCACCAAAAAAGCCAACGAAAAAATTTCCGATGCCAAAGTTGATTTCCCCATACATGCCAAAGAAAAAAATAGCTGGCACCACCAAATTTATGTCAGCCATTGGACGAGAACACACTATAGAAGTGCATGACTTGTCTAAGCTCACGAAGGCAGCGAAGTCGGTGCCTAAGGTAATTCCCTGCACAATCAAGGTGCCAACTAAACAAGATTACAAGAACATCCCTAAAAAATTTGTGGTTGGAAGGCCTCTACTCAAGTGGGAGAAACTCTTAAAGCTTCCAACCAATATAAAAAGCCTCCATGACTGGTACATGAGAGCCTCTTCTATTGGCATCGACACCATCAGCGTATACCACAAAAGGCATTTCTCAGTCCAACTAAGAAGTGCATGATTAACGTTGAAGACATATGGTTGATGATGAACCTCGAGAGACTGAACGTACAGATCGTAATGACATTTGCATTGTAAGTGTTACATATTTCCACATGCATTGTACTTGCATCAATGATCAATCTCTGACATGCATTTGTCTTGCAGAATACTATATGAGCAGCAGGAGCTGTATTATGGTCCAGATATTAATTATGAGCTAATGAAAGGGTTGCCTATTTGAACCCAATTGATATATGCCAAGAATGGCACACCTTCAGAATCTGGACTGATAATGAAGAGTTATTGGGCTTAGAAGATGAAGAATGGGCCGCGAAAATCAAACTGTTGAGGTTGAAGTTTGAATCTGGCAACGCCTTCTACATTGGACAATCACTAAAATCGTATCAAGATAGGGAATACTAAACATTTGATTCGTGTAGGGACCACTGGATCTGCGTCCACATTAAGCCCAAAGAAAGAATGGTGATGGTAGAAGACTTCTTAGATTACCCTAAAGAATCCTATGCACAATTCCTTGAACTTAGAGATGTTAGTCGAGATATGCATTCATAATTTTGCATTATGAGAGTTCGAGAATAACATGGTGATTCTATTTGATATCATAGGGCATATAGGTTTTATAAGATAACAGGTGGAATGTGCGAGTCGAAGACAGAAGGGCAGCCATTGCTTGTTCAATATTACTGGCCGGTACGTCCTTTACAAATACAAATCATACATGTACAATACATAGGACCATGGTTGCATCTACAAATAACCACCTTCACATTATTTAGTGCCACAAGCAACCAGCCGGATCTATCCTCTGTGGATACTATGTGTGCGAGCACATGAGAGAGACAGGACGATTCGCTAGCAACCCTTCCAAGGTAACTAATATATGTAATAGTCATGTATATCGTAGTTGTGACATTAACTAAAAGTGAAGATTTTAAGTATATGATGTTTATAAACTTTATGTGCAGAAATATACGGAAGAAAAGGCGGTGCACATCACCGAAAAAGCTTTACACAACATAGTTGAGGACGTGTGCACATTCATCTTCAAACATGTGATTCCGTGCGAAGGGAAGTATCATGGTCATGATAGCGAATTATCTAAGCCAGAGTTCCGGATGCTAACAGAGACTAGTAGACTAAACCTTACTAGGACAGGTTATTAGAGCACAGGTGTAAACTTTGATGTATGGAACGTGTGATGTATATACTCTTGTAGTTAACTTTATATTCGTGAGCACTAAACTTTTATGTACATAAATATATGTATGAAATGTTTAAATTGCATGATGCTATATTTGAACACCATCTATCCAATAGTAGTTCCAATATCAATATATATATAATAGTTATTCGTAATAATATAAAAATAATACTATTAATAATACAAAAATATAACCAAATATTAATATTAATTGAATATTCATAGCACTGGCGGAGCTACGTTTGGGCCATGCTGGGATATGGCCCCCCCTTACCTTCATGTTTTTTAAGGAGCATATAGATCAATTAGGCCTTGTTTAGTTGCCAAAAATTTTCAAGATTCCCCATCACATCGAATCTTTGTATACACTCATAGAGCATTAAATATCGATAAAAATAAAAATTATTTGCACAGTTTATCTGTAATTTGCGAGACAAATCTTTTGAGCCTAATTACTCTATGATTAAATAATATTTATCACATACAAACGAAAGTGCTACAGTAGCCAAAACCAAAAATTTTTGTGGACTGAAGAAGGCTAAACTAGCATATTGCCTTGTTGGTGCTAGGATTAGAAAGCCAGTTCAACCATTTTATTATTGATGCTTCCAGCCACGAAGAATTGAAAAATATCACAACCATAGCTGAGCTATGTCGATGCCTTGTTGACACTGGACGCCATATGACTCATAACCTGATTGATAAATTGCTTCGGTTGCTTCTTACTCTTCCTGTTTCAACAGCTAGTGCTGAGCGTGTCTTTTCTATATTAAAGATCATTAAGACAAGGTCGTGCAACTCAGGCCTTGTTTACTTCTATCCCAGAACCCAAATTTTGTTAAGATTTTTCGTCATATTGAATCTTTAGATGCATGCATGAAATATTAAATATAGACGGAAATAAAAACTAATTGCACAGTTTGGTCAAAATTTACGAGACAAATCTTTTGAGCCTACTTAGTCCATAGTTGGACAATAATTACCAGAAACAAACAAAAGTGCTACAGTGTCATGAATTTTTTTCCTTCAGGAACTAAACATGGCCTCAATGGAAGATGAATTTCTTGCTAACAGCATGCTAGTACACATAGAAGGTGAAATTGCAAGAGCCTACAGTTACTGTAAGTGCAATCAAGCCTATTGTGGGTTTTGGCGTTGATGACCACCGAATTAGGGAACTAATGAGTTTTGCTGAGATGACAAGCAGGGAATATAACAAAGAGGTTGTTGAATACCACGGAGGATCCCCCATTTCTAAAGGATGGCTTTCCTAGCTCCAAAGGAGGTTTAATTCATTTTCGGTTTGAATTTGAGTATAGGAAAAGCCGTACTATAAAGAGGGACTCCAAGGTTGTTGATCAAATTGTGAACCAAAGGCTCAAAAGCTCATCAACATCCTCAGACCCAAGCCTAGCTAGCATATCTTTCTCTCTACACTTTGGTGTTTTCAGGCTGGTTCAGGCAAGGGCGGCACTGCCGCCCTCTAAGGGCGGCACTGCCGCCCTACCCTGTGACAGTTGGAGAGCTGGGTATAAATACCCTTCCAGACCGTCTCAAACGGTAACCTGCTCATCTTCCTCGCTCCCAACCGTTGCAAACAGACCAGAGCTCACTTCTCTCTCCCTCCTTTGTTGCTCCTCAAGCCCCCAAGCCAATCCTTGATTCTAGCCATCAAAACTTGAGGGAAAAGGCAGCAAACTTCGATTGGAGAGCAGATCCATTGATTCCCAGCGTCAAAAAGAGCTTTTGGTTCACGTTTGGCCGGCAGCCTTGAGTTTGTTACTCTTGGAGCTTGCTCCTAGCCGGCTAGGCGTCGCCCTAGAGCTTGCCAACTTGTGTGGCAGCCAAGGGAAGGTTTGTAAGGTTACCCTTGCAGCTAATACATTCTTTACTCTTTGCAAGGGGTAAAATCCTTGCTTTGAGAACGAGGAGAAGGTAAGCCTGTGTGGCTAAGCCGGTCCTAGTGTGGGCACCTCAACAACGTGGAGTAGGCCAAGCCTTGTTGTGGCAACAGCTGAACCACGGTAAAAATCGTGTGTCTTGTGTGCTTTCACTTGTGTATGAGTTTGTGTTAGGATTTGAGGCCGATCTACTTGGTGGGGAGGCTCCAGCACATTCTAGCCACGTACCTGTGCTCTAACATCTTGCAGGAAGCTTGGAAATTTAGTCGATCTAAATTTCCTTGGGTAAACTTTGAATCAATTCAATTAAGCTTCTGTCTGTTTTTCTGTTGAGACCGTCAGTGCCGCCCTGGGAGGGCCTCACTGCCGCCCTTGCCTGTGTGACTGATAAACTTTGCTGAAAAAGTTTGAACAGGCCTATTCACCCCCCCTCTAGGCCACTTCCTGTACATCCAGAGATCCTACAAGTGGTATCAGAGCCGAGTTGCTTCGTATACGCTTCACCGCGTGAAGTATGGAAGTTGCGGGAAGCTCGGGGGCAAAGGATAAGTCCATTCGAGCTGCACAAGCTGAGGATGTGCTGGTTGAGAGTGATAGCAGTGAGCTATCAGTCTCAACAGCCAGCAACTCCACCCTCAAGCCTGATGGTGGTATGACTACCGACCCCGAGAGAAGGCAAAGAAGGCAAGCAAGAAGAGAAGCTAAAGTAAAAAGAAAAGAAGATGAAAAGCTAGCTGCCAAGAAAAAGAGAAAAGAAGAAAGAAAAGCCAAACGAGAAGAGCGAGCCAAAAGAAGGGCAGCAAAGAAAGAAGAAGAGAAGAAGAAAGAAAAGGAGGTGTATGATGCATCATCAAGTGAGCTATCATCTAGTACGGATGATGGTGATGATGATGAATCATATAACCGCTCCAAGAAGGACAAGAAGGGCAAATCAACGAAGGAGGACAACAGCAACAAAAAGAAATACTCCGCTGTATCCTTTAACTATTCTTATTTGTCTAACCGAGACAAGAAGTGTCTTGTCAACGTGCCCGCTGGCAAGTTGCCTCATTTCGATGGGACCGACTTTGCTAAGTGGAAGCATTTGATGAGTCGCTATCTTGGAGCTCTTCACCCCGGTCTTTGGGATGTTGTTTGTGATGGATTTCAGGAACCTGCAGATCCAGAGAATCCAACAAATGAAGAAATGATTGCTGTCCACTTCAATAATCAAGCCACAAGCATTCTCCTTAGTGCTCTCAATGGAAATGAGTACAGTCGGGTGATGAATGTGAATGTGGCCAAGCAGATTTGGGATACTTTGGTTTTAGCTCATGAAGGTGTTGACAAAGTGAGGAAGGCCAAAATTGATTTGATGATGGCCAAGCTCAATAGGTTTGTGATTATTGGTGATGAAGGGCCACAAGAAATGTTTGATAGGTTGATGGTGCTAGTTGGAAAAATTAGAGGCTATGGTGGTGACCTTGATGACCATAGAGTTGTGAAAGTAATGTTGGAAGCATACTCACCAAGGAATGAGACCGTGGTCACTCTCATTAGAGACAAGAAGAATTTCGAGCATTTCACCCCAAGTGATGTGCTTGGAAGATTGTTGACATTTGACATGCAAAGAGAAGAGGCTAATGAGAGAAGAAAGCTTGGCAAGCTGCAAGCCAAGTTAGAAGGCATGAAGGTCAATGATATAGCACTCAAGGCAAAGCAATCAAACAAGCAAGGTGGCTGCAGCAAATCCAAGAGCAGCAAGCAAGTATCAACAAGTCAGCCCAAGAAAGCAAAGCAAGTTCAAGAATGTGATCCATCTTCATCCTCTAGTGATAGTGATGGTGATGATGGTGATTATGAGAAGATAGATGATATTGCCCTCTTCATAAGCAAGCATAGACGGGGGCTGAAACAACATGGATTCAAGTTCACTCCAAGGAAGTTCCAAAACAAGAAGAAGAGATTGTGCTTTAACTGTGGCAGCACCGAGCATCTTGTTGCAGAATGTCCAGAGGCAAAGAAAAAGAAGGAACAAAGGCATGACAACAAGAGAAATTACAAGAGGGTTGGAGAAGCACACATCGGGCATGAATGGGACTCAACTCAAGAGACCTCAAGTGGAGATGAGAAGGTGGCTACCATGGCTGTCCTCAAATCAACATCTTCACCAAGGCTCTTCGACAACATGACCGATGATGAGCAAGATGGCAGCTCCCACATTTGTCTTATGGCAAAGGGTGGGAAGGTACAAACCAAATCCAAATCTTCTCCAATCCCCAAAGAAATCTCTAGTAGTGAACTAAGTGACTCCTCTAGTGATGATGACTCTAGTGATGATGAATTTAATGAAATGACTAAAAAGTGCGATCATAAAACTAAAGTCTAAATCTCTAGGCTAATGAAGGAAGTACTAGATCTCAATAATGAAATTGATTTAAGAAATGATGACATCAAGCAGCAAGCTAAGAAAAATCTGGCTCAAATTAAAGAGATTGACTCATTGGAAAGTGAGGTGGCTGCACTAAAGAAAAGTATAAAGAAAGAAAAAGAAAGCCACACTCTCACAAAGAAGGAAGTAGATGCACTCAAGCAAAAGTATTATGGCTTAGATGAAAAGCATAAAGGTCTTGAGCAGCAATATAATCTTCTTTGGGAGAGTACCTCACAGTCCTCTAAGTCAAATGAGACTAGTACTCCCTCCATTAGTGAAAGTTGTGGAAAATGCAATAATCTTGACTTAAACATGTATTCCACAAATCTTGCAAACATGGAGGCTATGAAAAAGGAGATCACGAGGCTCACACATCTGTTGAACACCAAGTATGAGAACAAACCACAAGGTAAAGAAGTTCAGCAAAATAGGCCAAACTACAAGGATGGGAGAAATCCCAAAGTCAAGGATGGACTTGGCCACACAAAAGGAGGAAAGACAAATGGAAGAGACCTGGTGAATGGCATTGAGTGTGTTAAATTCACGAGTAAAGGCAAGGTTGGTGTAGAGCAGCCTGCACAGAAGGGGGCACAAAAGCTGTCCCGAGCCCACTGTCCAGCCAAGGGCGGCAGTGAGGCCCTGAAGGGCGGCAGTGCCGCCCTCCCCAGAGAAGGGAAGGCTACCAACCTCAAACCTAAGCCTGTGAAAGCACAAAAGAAGGTATGCCAGCCTCAGGGGGAGTCCCAGCAACTCAGAAAGCAGAACAGGGGGACTCCAAAGAAAAGTTTCTATCAAACAAAGGCAAAGACACAAAGCCCAATTGTGAATACTTCCTTTGTGTTGAAAAATAACAGCAAAGGGGAAGTGATTGCCAAATATGTTGGCAAGGGCAGAAATGTGTATCTTAACACTTCCATTTGGGTTCCTAAAATTTTTGTGACTAACATGCAAGGCCCCATGAAAGATTGGGGACCTAAACCAAGGAACTAAACTTGTTTTGCAGGCATACTCCTCCGGTGGGTCAAGTTGGGTGCTTGACAGCGGCTGTACAAATCATATGACCGGAGAGAAGAGTATGTTCTCAACGTATTCCCCAACTACAAATTCAAAAGAATCTATCATATTTGGTGATAACTCCAAGGGGGAAGTTGTCGGTCTTGGTAAGGTTGCTATCACAACAAATTCTTCCATTTCAAATGTCTTGCATGTGGATCCGTTGGGATACAACTTGTTATCAGTTTCACAATTGTGTGAGGCTGGTTACAATTGTCTCTTTACGGAGAAAGGTGTGGAAGTCTTTAAGAGGGAGGATTCCTCTATTGTCTTTACGGGTCGCTTGAAGGGCAAGCTTTACCTAGTTGATTTCAACAAAGGTGAGGCCAAGCTTGAGACTTGTTTAATGGCAAAATCTAGCATGGGCTGGTTATGGCATTGCCGTCTAGCACATGTTGGCATGAGGAACTTGGCCAAACTCCAAAAGGACAACCACATCATTGGACTAACAAATGTTGAATTTGAGAAAGACAGGATATGTGGTGCTTGCCAAGCCGGGAAACAAGTAGGTGTACCACACCCACCAAAGAGTATCATGACGACCACTCAACCATTGGAGTTGATACATATGGACCTCTTTGGACCGGTCGCCTACCTAAGCATCGGGGGTAACAAATATGGATTAGTTATTGTTGATGATTATTCTCGCTTCACTTGGGTATTCTTTGTCTTTGAGAAATCTCAGGTACAAGAGAAAGTAAAGATCTTTGTGAGAAGAGCACAAAGAGAGTTTGGGCTGCCCATCAAGAAAATAAGAAGTGATAATGGCAGCGAGTTCAAAAACACCCAAGTTGAAGAATTTCTTGATGATGAAGGCATCAAGCATGAGTTTTCAACTCCATACACCCCGCAGCAAAATGGTGTGGTAGAGAGGAAGAATAGAACACTCATTGATATGGCAAGAACAATGCTTGATGAGTATAAGACTTCGGACCTATTTTGGTGCGAAGCAATCAACACCGCTTGCCATGCAATCAACCGCCTCTATCTACACAAGAAACTCAAGAAGACTTCATATGAGCTGCTAACCGGTAACAAACCAAAGGTGTCATACTTAAGAGTGTTTGGGTGCAAGTGTTTCATACTCAATAAAAGGCCCAAAACCTCTAAGTTTGCACCTAAAGTTGATGAAGGCATTCTTCTTGGTTATGGATCAAATGAGCATGCCTACCGCATCTACAACAAAACCTCTGGTAGAGTTGAAGTTGCGGTAGATGTCTCATTTGATGAGTCTAACGGCTCTCAAGTAGAGCATATTGATGAAAGTGTTGCAGGAAAGGAGGATTCACCATGTGAGGCAATCAAGCAATTGGCTCTTGGTGACATAAGGCCACAAGAAGAAAAAGCCACTGCTCAGGAGGATCCCCAAGATGCTGCTGACAAGTCTTCCGCTGATGCACTCGATGCAAATGTGTCAGCCACACCTGCTGCTCAGCAACAGGGCGGCAGTGAGGCTGTCCAGGGCGGCAGTGCCGCCCCTCCCTCAGCAGCAGCAACTTCCTCAACACCTCAAGGGCTGGATCTTGCACCAGTTTTTGAGCTTGAAGCTGATGAAGAGTTAGATGAAGAACAAGACGGTGTTGAGCATCCAAGACTACGCCAAACAATTCAAAGAGATCATCCTGCCGACAACATCCTTGGAAGTCTTCGAAAGGGAGTGTTGACACGTTCACATTTAGCAAGTTTCTGTCAACATTTCTCTTTTGTGTCTTCCATTGAACCAGATAAGGTAGAGAAGGCGTTGGCGGATGAGGATTGGGTCTTGGCCATGCAAGAAGAGCTCAACAACTTCGAGAGGAACCAAGTGTGGACTCTCGTTGAAAGGCCCAATACCAATGTGATTGGCACCAAATGGGTCTTTCGCAACAAGCAAGATGAGAACGGCGTGGTGACAAGGAACAAGGCAAGATTGGTGGCTCAAGGTTACACTCAAGTGGAGGGCTTGGACTTCGAGGAGACCTTTGCACCGGTGGCAAGGCTTGAAGCAATTCGAATGCTTTTAGCCTTTGCTGCCCATCACGACTTCAAGCTGTTCCAAATGGATGTCAAGAGTGCATTCCTCAATGGCCCTATACAAGAGTTGGTGTATGTTGAGCAGCCACCAGGTTTTGAAGATCCCAAGTTTCCAAACCATGTCTATAAACTCCAAAAGGCGCTCTATGGGCTTAAGCAAGCACCAAGAGCATGGTATGAATGCCTTAAGGATTTCTTGCTCAAGAAAGGCTTTGAAATAGGCAAAGCTGATTCTACTCTCTTCACTCGTAAAATTGGTAATGATATATTTGTGTGCCAAATATATGTCGATGACATAATATTTGGTAGTACTAATCAAGTGTTTTGCGAGGAATTTAGTAGGATCATGACAAAGAGATTTGAGATGTCCATGATGGGTGAGCTGAAGTACTTCCTCGGGTTTCAAATCAAGCAATTGAAGGAAGGGACTTTCATAAGTCAAACCAAGTACACCCTTGATATGCTGAAGAAGTTTGACATGGAGAAAGCGAAGCCTATCAACACTCCCATGCCAACTAATGGACATCTTGATCTTGATGATAAAGGGAAGGCCGTGGACATCAAGGTATACCGCTCCATGATCGGCTCTTTACTTTATCTGTGCGCATCTAGGCCTGATATTATGCTTAGTGTGTGCATGTGTGCTAGATTTCAAGCTAATCCGAAAGAATGTCACTTAGTGGCTGTTAAGAGAATCTTGAGATATTTAGTACACACTCCTAACCTTGGCTTGTGGTATCCTAAGGGCTCCAAGTTCAATCTACTTGGCTATTCAGATTCTGATTATGCCGATTGCAAAGTAGATAGAAAAAGCACTTCGGGGACATGTCAATTCCTTGGACGGTCCTTAGTGTCTTGGAGTTCTAAAAAGCAAAATTGTGTAGCCCTTTCCACAGCTGAGGCCGAGTATATTGCAGCCGGTGCATGCTGTGCTCAATTACTTTGGATGAGGCAAACCCTTCGTGATTTCGGATGTCAATTCACCAAAATCCCACTTTTGTGTGACAATGAAAGTGCCATAAAACTTGCAAACAACCCTGTAAGTCACTCAAGAACCAAGCACATAGACGTCCGACATCATTTCTTGAGAGACCACGAAGCCAAAGGAGATATCGAAATTCGCCATGTGAGCACCGAAAAGCAACTAGCCGATATCTTCACTAAGCCTCTAGACGAGACAAGGTTTTGTGCTTTGCGTAGTGAACTGAATATCTTGGATTCTCGTAACGTGGTTTGAACTCCAGCACACACCTTGTTTGATAAACTAGTATGCATAGGAGAAAATACTTGAAAAGATTTAATTATGTCTTTCAAAAACTCTTAAAATTTGTCTCAAATATCATGACTATAGTTTGATTGTTTCCTTGTATCTAGTCATGGTGTTTGGGTTGTATGTGTTCATATCTAATGCAATAGAGAAAAGTTATTTTCTCTTAAATCCCTCTGCTGTCAAGGAGGGCGGCAGTGCCGCCCTAAGCGGTTCAGGCTAAATTGCCTTGGACTGGATCTCTCGGGCCCGCTTCTCTTTTCTTTCTCTGGTCATGCCCGTAACCTTTCCTTCTCTTCCTCATTGCGCCGCAATCCCCCTCTCGGTCTCTCTCTCTCCCTCACGCAAGGTTCCAGGGAACCTCTTCCCTTCGGCCACCTCTCTGCCGTGAGGAAGAAGGAGAAAGGAGGAGGCCTCCTTGGTCATCTCCAGTGGTGCATTGGGGTGTGCTGCTCCCTCTCCAAGGAGGGGCATTCTTCTCTCATCCCCTCAATCCAAGGAAGAAAAGCAAGGTGAAACCCTAACCTATCCCGATCTATGCAATGTCTATTTTTGGGCAAAAGTTTCAGTTTCTAGGGGATGGATGATGAACTAGGAAGAGGTTTAGTGGATGGATTTGAATGGATTTGATTTCTCTCGACGTATTGAAAGATGCCCTCCGGCAGTGCCGGAGCTTAAGGTCGGCAGTGCCGGCCTTGGCAACTGCTTCTCTGCAGTTTCAATGCATTAAAGGGAAAGTAAATCGATTAAAGTTCATAGATTAAATCTATCCTAGTTCGTTTGTTCATCCTCTTTAAGCTCATGCTCATCTAGACTTAGTCTGCTTATGAACTATCTTAGAGATTGTATGATGGACAGTGGTGCATATGTGTGTAAGTTGAATAAGAGATGAAGTGTAGAGTAGGGACTGCAGAAACTCTGCAGGGCGGCAGTGCCGCCCTCAGAGGACGGCAGTGCCGCCCTCACCTGACCAGCTTGGTTAGGGGGAGTTCCCACAGTCCATATTCTACACATCTCACTTGATCAATTGACTCTACATATGTTCCACTATATGCCAGATGTACAGTTCCTGATTTGGCTCAATTTTGGCATAGATGGACTGAGGAAAGAGGAAAATAACCACCAAGCAACAAGTTCACAGAGGCAGGGGCAGAGGCAGTAGCTCTGGAGTATTCTTTGGAGATGATAGAGCAGCAAGGCAGCAATATATTCAGCAAGAAGAAATGTTGCAGCAGGCTGGTTTCACGATCTCTCCCATAGGCTGTCCTAGCACTCCCTTGCACATTATAGAATTTGATGACAGCTATATGAGGGACAGCACTGATGAGTTTGAACTCAAGGCACCAAATGACACAGTGGATCATCCCTTAATCAATTATGCAGCAAGCTGGAAAGCTGTGGAGGAAGCTAGAGAGATGGATCCCTATGCTCACAGCAAGATAAGTGGTGTTGATTATCGTTTCTGGAATGTTTTTCATTCAAATTTCTATGCCACTGCTATTCTACCAGCTAGAAAGGGAAAGATTTGTGAGATGCATTTCATTGATTTTGATGCTATGCAAGCAAAAGAGGAGCCTGACTTTGATGCTGCAATTAAAGTATGTGATAAGTTTGAGCTGTCCACTCTCATGTCCTTTAAATATGACTGGAATAGAGAGATACTTGCTCAATTTCATGCTACCTACTTCTGGAACAGAGACAATGATGAGGTTCATTGGATGACAGACGGTACACATTATAGGATTGATTTCATTACCTTTTGCAGGATATTGGGTTTTGGAAATGACCATAGAACCTACTCTCGAATTCACAATGAGAGAAGGTTTGAGCCACATGAGGTGAGTTTTATGTGGGAGGATCCAACCCAAGTGAACAACAGGAGGACTGGGTTGAAGAGTTTCTATTATGTGATGAACAACCTTATCAAAATGACACTCAACCCAAAAGACAATGCCACTTATCTCAATGGCCATATTACTAATGTGCTGTCCAGATTTCCAGAAGGGGATAAATTTAATATTCCAAGGTTCATATGGGTAGAGCTGGCATATGCTATGGATGATGGGAGTAGGTCACTTCCTTATGCTCCTTATCTGATGTTTATGATTGAGAGAGTGACTGAAGTTAGATATCCTAAGGATTGTAGCCACACGGTGTATAACATCAAGAAAACCAAAGGTGGTAAAACAGCCCCACCTCCTGCAGTAGAGAGCTCATACCATAGTGAGGGAGGCCACAGTGTGCCACAGAGGAGAGATGGAAGGAAGAAGAAGCGCTTTCAGAAGTTGGCAGAATGGGTGAAGGCTATTTTTGGCACTTGCTCTTACATGGCACAAAATCAGTATAATGACAGGATGGAGAGCAGGCATGCAATAAATGCAGCTAGAGAGGTTCAGGGTCTACCTCCTCTTCCACCCGTGGCTCCACCTCCTCAGTTTCCAGATCTTCCTCACCTGTCTGACACGGAGTCTGGTGAAGATCATGGCAGCTATGATGAGCACCAGGGATATGATGATGATCCAGATCTTCAGGAGACACTAGGCAGTGTCTATCGGCAGTTCAGGGATGATGCTAGACAGCGTCGGGCTAGCACTTCAGCGGCTGCTCCTCGACGTTCCACGCGTGCCTCTCGCTTCACAGCTACTACTCATAGGGCTGGTCGTGCCGTGGTTTCCAGTGACGATGATGACGATGATGAGTGAGTTGTTCTCTCTTCTTTCTCTCTTCTTTTCTCTTTTTGGTACTTGATGCCAAAGGGGGAGAAAATTAGAGAAATTAGAGGGGTCAGTTCTTTTCGACTGGACTTCGTCACTGCAGCTGCAAATCTTCATGTTCAGATCCGATGAGTCGTCGCTGCAGCTGCAAATCTTCATGTTCAGATCCGATGAGAGTGTTAGTTGTTAGTTTGTGAGCATGAGTGCTTCTTCAAAAACTATTTTTAAGTTGTAATAATGCTACTTACTTGTCTCTATTTGCTTCGGATGTGAACATGTACTTGTGAACTGCTTGTCAGTCTTAATTATTAGTTTAAATTCTGTTGGTTAACCTGCTTGTGTGGTGTAATGCTTTTCTGAAATTTCTGTCAGCTTGCTGGTGTAGCAAGGGCGGCAGTGGCGCCCTACCAGGGCGGCAGTGAGGCCCTCTACTACAGCAGCATGCTGTCCTGCTTGTATAAACTGTCATATGCATACACGGTTATTTTGTGACACAGTTTGTTGCACCCCACAGAGGTCATGGACATAGGGGGAGGTCCTCCATCACTTGCTAAATGTATGAAGCTTGAATTTTATGTCAAGTTTGAGTATTTAAAACTCCAATCATACATTTAGGGGGAGCTCCTATGCCCATGACCATTTAAATCTCAGTTATGATTATTATCTTTTGTAAGCTCTAATTTGGTTGTCATCAATCACCAAAAAGGGGGAGATTATAAGTGCAATCAAGCCTATTGTGGGTTTTGGCGTTGATGACCACCGAATTAGGGAACTAATGAGTTTTGCTGAGATGACAAGCAGGGAATATAACAAAGAGGTTGTTGAATACCACGGAGGATCCCCCATTTCTAAAGGATGGCTTTCCTAGCTCCAAAGGAGGTTTAATTCATTTTCGGTTTGAATTTGAGTATAGGAAAAGCCGTACTATAAAGAGGGACTCCAAGGTTGTTGATCAAATTGTGAACCAAAGGCTCAAAAGCTCATCAACATCCTCAGACCCAAGCCTAGCCAGCATATCTTTCTCTCTACACTTTGGTGTTTTCAGGCTGGTTCAGGCAAGGGCGGCACTGCCGCCCTCTAAGGGCGGCACTGCCGCCCTACCCTGTGACAGTTGGAGAGCTGGGTATAAATACCCTTCCAGACCGTCTCAAACAGTAACCTGCTCATCTTCCTCGCTCCCAACCGTTGCAAACAGACCAGAGCTCACTTCTCTCTCCCTCCTTTGTTGCTCCTCAAGCCCCCAAGCCAATCCTTGATTCTAGCCATCAAAACTTGAGGGAAAAGGCAGCAAACTTCGATTGGAGAGCAGATCCATTGATTCCCAGCGTCAAAAAGAGCTTTTGGTTCACGTTTGGCCGGCAGCCTTGAGTTTGTTACTCTTGGAGCTTGCTCCTAGCCGGCTAGGCGTCGCCCTAGAGCTTGCCAACTTGTGTGGCAGCCAAGGGAAGGTTTGTAAGGTTACCCTTGCAGCTAATACATTCTTTACTCTTTGCAAGGGGTAAAATCCTTGCTTTGAGAACGAGGAGAAGGTAAGCCTGTGTGGCTAAGCCGGTCCTAGTGTGGGCACCTCAACAACGTGGAGTAGGCCAAGCCTTGTTGTGGCAACAGCTGAACCACGGTAAAAATCGTGTGTCTTGTGTGCTTTCACTTGTGTATGAGTTTGTGTTAGGATTTGAGGCCGATCTACTTGGTGGGGAGGCTCCAGCACATTCTAGCCACGTACCTGTGCTCTAACATCTTGCAGGAAGCTTGGAAATTTAGTCGATCTAAATTTCCCTGGGTAAACTTTGAATCAATTCAATTAAGCTTCTGTCTGTTTTTCTGTTGAGACCGTCAGTGCCGCCCTGGGAGGGCCTCACTGCCGCCCTTGCCTGTGTGACTGATAAACTTTGCTGAAAAAGTTTGAACAGGCCTATTCACCCCCCCCCCTCTAGGCCACTTCCTGTACATCCAGAGATCCTACAGTTACGAAGATATAATTTCTGATTTTTAAGATTTAAAGAAAAGGAGAGTAGACTTTTGACAAGCGATAGTTCTATCTATATGTTACATGTATTTTAGGATGTGTATATATATGTGATGGTTTTCATGGAAAAAAATAGACCATACAGTCAACTATATTTTGTTTAGTGTGGTCTGATTATATAAGTAGTAACTAGTAAGACTAATTTCTCCACTATCTATATACTTATAGGTTAGTTTGGTAAATTGCCCCCCCCCTATACTTTGTTTCTGGCTCCGCCACTGATTCATAGGCGGTTGACACTGAGAACCGTCTGTCGTAATTAATTAGCATAGACGGCTCACTTCGGGAACCGCCTGTGTAAATGCACTATTTACACGGGCGGTTCTCTAAGTGAGCCGCCTGTGGTAACAATTACCACATGCGGTTCTCCGTGAACCACTTGTGGTATTGTCCCATTTGTACAGGCCCCCAGCGTAGTTGGCGCTGAGAAACGCCTATACAAATGTGTTCTCAACCGCCTGTATAGTATGTCTGTGTACTTGTACTAGTGAATGGTCTATTGCAAAGTTAATTGCAGTGTGTGTATCGAGTTGGCTAGGACAAAGGCTATTCAGAAGTTTTTTCAGTGACATCCTTGGTACTAGCTCTATGGTTAAGAACCTCTATCGCTACAAGGAGGAAACAATATCAGGCAGCATAGAGCTACAAAAAGGCAGTTTGACCGGCCAAACCTTGGCTAGGCCAATGGCCAATTGGGGCCTATAACCGAACATGCACATCATCTTTTTTTTCAACGGCAAAACATGCATATAATCTTGTCGGCAAGAGCACATAATCAGAAGATATGAAACTTACACACTAACCTTGGTGCAGTGTGAGGGAGCCGTAACACAAATGGCCAAGGTGCTTATTCTTCATGCCAAGCAGCTTCTTGGCATCCCCCATCTCTCCTTCAGTCCGGTAATACTCTCTGCAGGCTCGCTGAACAATTGCTGGATCTGTCACCACAGCGTATGAATGAACTAGAAACAGAAATTAAATTAGAAGTTATAATTCTAGCTACTCCGTGCAGTCGGTGCAACATTTTTCTTCCTCAATTTCATGGTGGAGAGATTCAACATTATGAGAGCTTCAGCATTAATGTACCAGCACTGTAATAAAAAAAACAAAAACTGTCTGCAACTTTAGGATTACCTCATTCAAATGATCACAATATGATTCTTCGTCAAATTCCAGCTCAATATCTGCTGCCTTTTTGGAAGATATACACAACATGTTGGCGCTGGTCGTTGGAGTGACAAGCACGACGTTGATCTACGAAGTCCGGCGATCTATTACTCGCTCTACTACGCTGCAAGAACGGATGAACACGAGAGATACATGTGTTTTCGGCCGCCGGGAAATCGCGGCTCGGCCTAGGGTTGATTCCTTCCTATTTATAGACACGGTGTTTACAATGATCTCCAGATCCTTCCCCGCCACGCTCACACGCTGCGTCGTGCCCACCTCAAGCGCAGGAACGTTTTTCAGACGTGCGTGGCGGAGACTCTATCCGCCGCACCATGAACGCAGCACGGCTCTGGCGTACACACACCGAACACATGCATCTAATGTTTCTCTAACCAAACATGCCAATGCATCTATCCTAAGATACATGATGATGCTGCTCGTGCTCAGGATTAAGCACAACATTTCACCCCCTAATCCTGCTGCACCTGCACAACACCCAGTTGTTGCCGAAGCTCCTGAAACCTGACGCGCCCAAGAGCCTTCGTTAGTATATCTGCAAGCTGTTCTGCTGTACTAACATGATCAATGTCGACTTCGCCTCGTTCAACACAATCCCGAATAAAATGATACCTCGTATCAATGTGTTTACTCCTTTCATGATGAACTGGATTCTTGCTCAATGCAATTGCTGATTTGTTGGCAACAAGTAGCTTCACTTTGGGAGCCTGAATTCCCAGCAATTCTGCTAGCAGCCGATTGAGCCAATGCCTTGACAAGCTGGATATGCACTACCAATATACTCAGCCTCACAAGATGAGAGAGCCACCACATGTTGCTTCTGCGATACCCAAGTCACCAGACTTGATCCAAGCAAAAACACAGAACCACTAGTGCTCTTTCTGTCATCCACATCTCCTGCTAGATCACTGTCACTATTACCCACAAGACTAGGATCTCAACTTCCATCCTGCAATACACACAGCCAAAATTCAGAGTACCTGAAATATACCTGAGAATTTGTTTGACTGCTGCCCAGTGACTTGCTCTGGGATCCTCCATGTATCTGCTTACAATACCTACATCATATGCTATATCCGGCCTTGTATTCACCAGATACCTAAGCCTTCCTAATATACTTCTATACTTGATCTTGTCAACCGACTGGGAGAGTCTGTTCTCCATTGGCACCTGAGCACCCTTTCATGCCAGCCTGATCTAGGATCTTCAAAGCATATGTGCTTTGGCACACTGTAGTCACACCAGTCTTCTGATTGACCTGAACACCCAACTAGTAACTCAGCAGTCCCAAGTCACTCAGACTGAACCGCCCATCATCTCCTTCTTGAACACTGTAATACTTGTTTCACTGGAACCTGTGATGATCAAATCATCAACATACACACCCACCTGCAAATAGCCATTCTGATCTGATCTTTTATAAACAGCATGCTCTAGTGGGTTCTTGATGAAACCAAGTTTTAACAGTTCACTGTCCAACTTGGCATTCCATGCCCTCGTAGCCTGACGCAGCCCATACAGAGCTTTATTCAGCCTGTGTACTTTATCACTGCTGCCCTTGACAACAAATCCAGGAGCTTGTTGCACATAGACCTCCTCCAACAGTTCACCATTCAAAAATGCCGACTTGACATCAGACCCGGTCCTATGGGAGGGGCAGCAGGTGCGCTGCCCATGGGCCCTTGCGGCCCGGGGGCCCAACCTAGGTATGTCATACCCTACTCTTTATAGTTTTACAGTATACGTATAGGCTAATAGGCATCGGCTTTTTGTTTTGTAAGAGGCAGGGGCTGAGCGGCTGCCAGTGCATCACGCCAATCAAGGTTTAGGGGCTTCCGGCAATCACCAATCAGGTTCTTATTGATTTGATTAATTGATTCAGTTTTATACTTTTCGTTCATCTGGTCATGTCAAATTGTGTAGATCGTATATTTTTTCCCTTGTTCAATTTTTGTCTATTGCTTTGTACTCAATTACTCATGTAATCATTTTTTTTAATTTAGGTCAAGTGTTAGAATTTGAGAATGTTACCTAAGAAACATGAGTCGTGGGCTGCAAAACAAAAACAGAGAAGAGAAGAATAATTTCGACAGTCACAAGGTGCTTTAGATAAGTATTTTTTTTCAGTTTCAAATAGCTCTATGTCTTTGTGTGATGAGAACCCTATAGAGGCACCTGAGAATCAGGAAGAAGAGAGTTCTGTTCTTTTTTAAAGCCTTCCTCTCAACATTATTTACAACCTTCCTCTCAATATGAAAATTTATAGATGGAGTTCTATTCTTTTTTAAAGTAATCATATTAGTTCAAGAAGTACAAATATATTGCTTTTTAATCTATATTATTTCTCACCCTTGGTTATTATCAGACATGTTTAATTTTAAATATATTATTATATTTGGTTTCTCTTCACAAGTAAAATTAGCCTATATATTATAGACTAGAGATGCCGTCGTGACGAGCTCGCCAGAGGGCCCTCGAAATCCTAGGGCCAGCGCTGCTTGACATCCTTGTGATGTACCATCCAACCCTTCTGAGCAGCCAAAGGTAACAATAGCCTTACTGTCTCAATTCTTGCTACTAGGGCAAAAACCTCATCGAAATCCACCCCCTCACGCTGTGCATACCATTTTGCAACAAACCGAGCTTTGTGCTTCACAATATTGGCTGTTGGATCCTTCTTCACCTTAAAGACCCACTTCAGACCAATAGCTCGATGTCCATGGGGTAAATCTGACAGCTCCCAAGTCTTGTTTCCCTGGATGGAATCCATCTCTGCTAACATAGGATCTCTCCAACACCTTTCTGCTAACGCTTCCTCAACACTCCTCGGTTCTTCTGCAGCAAGGAAACACACACCACTATACTCGAAATTGCTAATCTCTTCAGTAGTGTCCAGCAAGTTCTCAACAGTTCTGAATCTCATGGGGACTCCTTCTGAACTCAGCCGATTCTCCGGTAAGTGGTGTTGCAAACTCAATCTCTTGTGCAACAGGAGTTTGTGGAGTGTGTTGTGGAGTAGAGTGACGGGATCCACCACCTAGACCTTGGTTGGGCGACTGAAGACAGGTTCTAATGCCCCTCCTCCTGAATTCTCTGAATCACCATTGTCTGACGAGTTTCTGACAATAGAGTAATACTCCACATCAATAACTGACGAAACCGGGCTGGACTGATCCTGATTCCAGTTCCAACTCTGATTCTCCTCAAAGATCACATCCCGTGATATGTGAAGTCAATTAGCCACTGGATCATACACACGATAGCCTTTTGTCCCTGCTTCATAGCCTATGAATACCATCGATGTTGATCTGTCTGATAGTTTAGTAACTGCAGGTCCGAGCTTCTTGACATGCACCACACAACCGAATGTACGAAGATGTTGTACATTGGGATTCCTCTTGTGCCATGCTTCATACGGGGTCCTTCCCTGTAGACTCTTGGTTGGGGTTCGGTTCAACAGGTAAACCGCGGTTGACACTGCTTCTCCCCAAAACTCTCCTAGAAGACCTTTGCTTTTTAGTAAACACCTTGCCATATCCACCACAGTTTGATTCCTACGTACAACGACACCATTTTGTTGTGGAGTATATGGTGTAGTGGTGAAGTGCTTCATACCTTGCTCATCACAGTACTCTCTGAACTTGATGGAATTGAACACTCCACCTCGGTCACTGCAGAACGCACGCAATTTATAGCTGCGTTCAGTCTCAGCAAGCGTCTTCACCCGTTTGAAACACCTGAAAGCTTCATCTTTTGTTGCTAGGTGCTCTACCCACATGAACCGACTATAGTCGTCCACGATCAACAGGAAGTAACTTTTCCCACCTGGGGTTATTGGTCTGATCTGACCACACAAATCAATATGGAACAGATCTAGAGCCTTATCAGCTCTGTAATTTGCAACACGAGGAAATGTGCTTTGCTGTTGTTTCCCAAGAGCACAACCATCATAGAATTCCTCTACCTTGACTATCACCGGTAGGCCTTCCACCATCTTCTTCTTCCCGAGCTCTCGGAGCGCTCAGAAGTTCAAATGGTCGTAGCGACCATGCTATACCCAAGCAACATTATCTCCTTTAGCCATCAGACAAACCGGAGCAGCAAGTTGTGTAGTCAACAGATACAGACGGTTCATGACATGGGGAGCCCGAGCCAGTAAAGAGCGCTCGACATCAAACACTTCACGGAACCCATCTTCAATCACAACCTTACAACCTCCCTCCTAGAGTTCGCCAATACTAATGATATTGCATTTCAACTTTGGTATATAATAGACTTCAGTAAGTACCTTGTGACCTTGATTCTTGGTTTGGAGCATCACTGACCTGATGCCCTCGATCTCAACAAGCAATCCATCACCAAAACGCACCGTGCCGCCAACGGACTTGTCCAATGACGCAAGAGCATCCATTCTCCCCGTCATGTGATTGCTCGCTCATGTGTCCAACACCCAAACGTCCTGAGCTTCATCACCATCAGCTGGAAACACTCTCTTCTCATTGAGATGCACAACTTGGCTTGTGCCTTCCTGGTCTAGCTCGATGTTCCGTCCGCGTACGCACACGGCGTTCACTGTGGTGAGCAGGAGCGAGGGCTCAGAATCTGTCTGAGCATGATGAGCCTCCTCCTTCCTTTCTTTCTTGGGTGGTTAGCGACAATCCTCCTTCCAGTGGCTGTACAGTCCACAGTTCCTGCAACGCCCTTTGCGTCGTGGAAGGCCATCTGATGCTGACCTAGGGCCTTGGTCTTTCTTCTCGCTGCGTTCACCACGCCCACCACCACCACCTCCTTTGGGCTTCCACGTCTTCTTGTCTCCAAACGCAGTCGTGGATGACTCCGGCATAAGACGATGCCGGTTCCTAGTGACCCATTCATCTTCGGTCATCAGAAGTTTGCCCACCTTGTCTGTGGTGGTCTCAGATCCGATCCGATCATCTGCCATCTTGAGTCGCCCGATGAGTTCTTCTATCGTCAAGGTCTTTAGATCCAGCAGTGTCACGATTGAGATTGCAATCTGCGAGTATCGTTGAGGTACTACACGCAGCATCTTCTTCACCACCCGGGTATCATCAATAGTTTCCCCGGATATCCTCAGGTCCACTGCCAGTGCACCGATGCGCATGGCGAACTCGTCCACCGTCTTCGAATTCTTGAACTTGATATTCTCGAATTCCTTCAACAAACGCTGAGCATTGGCCTCCTTGACACGATCAGCACCGATCCGCATGCTTTTCACCGCCACCCACGCCTCCTTAGAATTGGTGAGATTTGAGTGGACATCCGAAAAAAAGATGGGAAATCGTCAGTAAAACACGCAGGACCCCTACCTGGCGCACAAACTGTCGTTGTTTGACCCCGGGAGGTAACACCAACGAGTGAATTTGTATGCATGTTCTCCTTTCCGGATGGTGATGCAAGATTAACACAAAGATTTATTCTGGTTTGGGCAAAGGAAGGCCCTACGTCCAGTGGAGGAGGATGAGTTTGTATTATCTTGCACCTAAGTGCTTGTATAGGGGTGAATACAAGAGAATTCTACTGCAGGTTCTAGTCCTAGCAAGGTGTGTGGATGTAGGAATGCTTAACCAGTGATCTAATAAATCATGTACAGGTGACACTCTTATTTTCTTTATTGCTGCATAAATCAATTGTAAATCTATGGCTCTAATCTTACTAGCATCATCCCAGGGGAAGAAAGCTGTACCCAACCACTTATGTAAGAACCTAAGTGTAGGGTGCTCTATATCCTGAGTACGATTGCCATGAAAGAAAGGCTCTCTAGAAATATCGGTCCAAAATTTATGCGTGTCAAAATGTTTTAAGGCTTCTTTTAAGTCTAAACGTGCATTTGCATGAAAGCCTAAAAGAGCACTAAGATTTCTCTAGGTTAGACAAATGTCTTGGGTGAATAGTCTAAAACAAACTCCTGTGTCTCAGTGAGTTGAAGGGTGCAAAGAAATTCTATAGTTAAAAGTTTGGACCCTAACTCGGTAATAGTTGCGAAAGAATTCCAACAAACAAACTGAGAAATAGTATCAAGTTTAGTAGCCATACCTGTTTTGTAGAGCAATACCTCATCCAAGACTGGCGTGTTTACAAAGTTCCTGTTCTTCAGCTTGTTGTAGATGCTCTTTTCTCTTGAATCTCTCCGGGCCAGGTGGGTTGCCGTGAGGAGAACCCTATGTGGTGCAGCGGAAGAGGATGCTGGCTGAGGGATAGCGGGAGGGTCGGTGCTCATGTCGGAGCCGACACTTGATGAAGTGTACTAGGATGAGCTCCTTCTGGTCCTTCCCATGACCTTGTTTGCAATCCGTTTTTCTCAGTGCTTCATCCTGCAACTAATGCTTACAAACAAAATAACACTAGTGCAAGGGATTAGTCAGGGGTTAGTGGTTAGCCATCCAGAAGTTAGTCATTCTTTTGAGATTAATTCTAGTCGCTAGTTTGAATTTCGACAGAACCTCTCCTTTTTTAGAATTCTTAAACCTAGTTGGACAGCACTTCCACTAATAAAGTTTTGCAGCACTACCCCTCTCAACACTAGATCTTGAGCTATTGATCACTCTCCTTAATTCCCACTCTCTTCTCTACTCTTTCTATTCTCTCCTTCTCTCTTAAACTCTCTCTGGACTATTGGAGGCCGAGAGCAAGGTGGATGTCTACAAAATCTGGTTTTGTGTGGTGTGTAGAAGTGAAGGGAGGAAGTGCTTTTATGGGGGAGGAGGTGGCCAGGTAGGCGCCCAAGGGGGTGGGGCGGCCACCTATGTGCTGGCCCCTCTCTCACTCAAATTTTGTGACAACATACTTTGCTTCAGTGCTAAGCATAGAAAAAGAGTGGTTGGTGGGTTTGGCCGATGGAAAGATGAGTGGAGGTGAGCGGATGAAATAATATGTTGTGATGTATGTTAGGTGGAGTCTATGACATGTGGGGCCCATGGTGCTGGGCCAACCATTTATGAAATATAATATATATAAATATAATGTAGGAATTTAAAAATAAGAATAAACTAAGAATGAACTTGAAATATTTTATGCCACCACAATAAATATTTTAACGGGTTGTTACACACCAGATAAATTATTTATATAGGGTGTAGGAATTTATAATGCAGTGCTGTAAAGTAGATATGCCAAAGGATAATTTATATGAACTGAAAAATTAAATGTGGGTAAATACTGAGTTACCTTCCGGCGAGGGTTCGAAGTTTAGAGTCCTCCGAACTAGACCTTTCAAATAATTTATTCTGCTGATGATCCCAGAGTGGGTGACTCTGGTGATTCTTCTTGCTTGTTTTGATTTACCATCTTCACAGAAGAGTTGAGTTCTTGTTTTGACTTGAATGTGAACTGCTCTTCTTGTCTGTTGATGGTGAATTTGATAGATCCTTTTCCGACATCAATGTGATCATTGGTGGTGCTCAAGAATGGTCTCCCAAGAATGAGTGACACTTTTGAGTCTGGATGCATGTCCAGCACCACAAAGTCTACTGGCACGAAGAGTTCTCTTATCTTGACTGGAATATTTTTGGCGATGCCCAATGGATATTGGACTGATTGTCGGCCAAGTGAAGACACATTGATGTTGGCTCAAGTACAGTGTGATTGAGCTCCCATGCTTCTGAAATGGTTTCTATCTTCCACTGTTGGAAATTAGTAATCTTTCCTAAAATGGTTTCTATCTTCTATTGTTGGAAATTAGTAATCTTTCCTCTTAAGGCATTGGTCTTGCCTATTGGGAAGAATTTTGCTAGAAAGGCCTTGGAACAGTTCGCCCATGTGTTGATGTCTTCTTTGTTAGCATAGAACCATTGCTTCGCCCTTCCCACTAGCTAGAATGGAAAGAGGTGAAGTAGTATGATATCTTGATTAACTCTTTCTATGGCGATGGTGTTTCCAATCTCCATGAAGTCCTGTAGATGTGCACTTGCATCTTTATTTTCCTTTCCACTAAATTGGATAGCTTGCATCATGTTGATGAGGCTTGGCTTGAGCTCAAACATAAGATTTTCTGTTCTTAGTACTGGACCAGTGCAGATGTTCTCCACTGTTGGAGCAGAGAACTCCAACAAGGTCTTTTTCAGCCATAGCTTCAATTTGTGGTGATGAGCTTCCTTCTTGATTGATCCGATTCAGATAAAGAATTGAGTGAATCAATTTCAGTCTTGCTAATACCCTATATAAAATATAAACACAGAAATACACAATAGGGCTAAACCTACCAAGTAGAGGTGACTAGCAAACTACTACTCATTTATTATTTGTTTAGGCATTTTTTTCTCAAAAAGTTTATTTCTTGCCCGGCAACAGTGCCAGAAATGCTTGTTGACACTTCTAACACCACCTAAGCCAAGTTGTCATCCCTTGCATGGTGCCAGAAGTGTTGTATAAAAACTGCCCACTAATAAAATAAATATAGGACCCGCAAGCATACAGATTAAATACCATTGTAGCATTTCACCGATAAGTATTCTAGGTATTGTTGTTTATATTTAGCTCAAGGGAAAGAACTAAGGACTTAAACAATGAGATCAACTTGCAAAACATGACTACTTATGAGTGGTTGGATTGCATAGTCACATACTTGGCAGGAGGGTAACCATCATAGATAAATGATAAAAAGTATATAAAAGCCCAGGGGATAAATCACATAGAGATTAGATATAAACTACTCAGCTTAATAGTAGGTAGACATCCGATTAGTTCAAGAGATAGAAAATCCTAAGTAGTCATAGTTTATCAAGTCATTCATCTACTCTAATGTTACATAATCATATATAGCACAAAAGACTCTTCATTTATGTATAAGGAACATTGCTATAAAAAGCCAAGATAGAGCTAGACTTCCTACCCAACTGTGGTTCTACCAGTCCTACCAATGGGGGATGGAATACAAAGGACTCAACAGAGCTGTCACTTCTGCGATCTACCATGCAACCTGGCCAATAGGGTGTAATTGCAATAAATAAAATCTAAGCACCATGCTTACATGACATCTATCACCTAACCCTCCCGCGAAGAGAGCTAAGCGCTTTGCAAACATGTACATAAACTCATTATCAGTCATAACCATATCAAATGTAGAACTAGAATAATCTAGGAACATAATAAATAGAAACCTAACAATATTTAGAATAAATTCAAAAAGATATAAGATAATACCAGTCTTTGATAATGAAGATCCGGAAATTTGGAGCACAGGCGCCTAACTCTTCCTCTATCTAGTCTAATTCTATGTAGAAGATGATGATTATGAGTAGCTAATCTGTCTCTAATCCCTGGCTCTAAGGGCTCCCTCTAATTCTTAGATGAGAATAAAAATATAAATCTATTTTTCTCTTTCATTTCTAAGCTCTCCTCTAGGGGGGTCAGGGTTGTATTTATACCCCCATAGGAAGCACCACAGCTATCGGATCAAACTGACTTAAATGTATGCCCAAGATTACTCCTCAAAGGCAGTGGAGGCATGATCCATGAGGTTGCACCTGATTAGTGCAGACCCCAGGCAGCCTCCCCTACCCGATGGCAGGTGGGCCCTAGCTTGCAGGGCGTGGCTTCCTGAGTCTTCTAGAGTATTCTAGAGTTGACGATCGGGTCTTCTCTCTATGTAAATCTAACATGTGGATCTCCTTTTATTCTTATTTTGATAACCCCTGTAGAAACAGACATTCACCAAAACTCGTGAAAATTGTTAGCAAAAACCCTAAGTCTGTGGTGATGTTTAGTTTTTATCCCCTTTATTCTCCTTGGTTGACATATAATTTTGATGGTTAACAACTGTCAACACCCTCTCCTATCCTCTCCTCTCCTTTGTAGAAGGATGCCTGATTGGTGGTATGTTGTTTTTGAGGGCACCAAGCCAGGTATTTACACTAGCTGGGCTGAGTGTAGTAAGTATGTCCTCAAAGTGAAGGGAAATGTGCATCAAAAGAACTAGACTTTTGAGGAAGCTTTTGTGGCTCTTGAGGACCACAACTGAAGAAGAATCCCTCCTCCACCTCCCCCTACCTTACCTCCCTATCAGGTTGGAGTGGCGGGTAGTTGATCTTGTTGGCTTGTGATGTGGGAAAAGTGTGCAGGTGTTGTCGGTAGGTGATTTGGATGTGGCCAAGTGGATGAGGCTGCCCTGTTAGCTTGATGTTTATCATGAACTCGTGAGAAACTTGGCATCAATACTAGTTATAGCTATTTTTTGCCTAGTCCTTCTACTTCTACTATCTTCTCCTATCCTATCCTCACATACTACTTCTATGTTTTTTATCTCCTCTTCTTTGTCTTGCCGATGATGAGATTGTCTAAGTCCATTCATTATATGGAATATGAGCTGATGATCAAGAACTTGTGAGGAACTTGGCATCGTTACCAGCCGCCCCTACATCACCTTTTCTCTCTTCTCTATTATGATGCCTTTATGCTCCAAGTTCATGATCAAATGATCATTGACATGTTACTAAGGCCTTCACAACCTGTACTACTTGGTTTTTTCAAATTTTCTTGCTCGATGATACAAAAGGTGTAGTGAGACAACATGATAGAGTCAAGAACCCATAGCTTCTCCTAGACCATATGCTTTTGGGGAAACTAGTCTTGAATGGAGTGCCATTGGATCTTAGCCTCCCCAGAGGTTTACGATCTTGTAGTGTCAATGGCTTTTCTCTTAACCTATTATTGGCTATCATGTAAGTCTATGACCTTTGATCACCACAGAGCAGTAGATGGCCCTATAAAGTAGCAACCCACTAATTTGAGGGCATAAGGGTTTCTTCTACTACTAATGATTACTAATTTGTTTCCTTTATCTCTTCTCTCTCCTATCTTCTACTCTTTTCGACCTACTACTACTAGTAGAACTACTACTAGTACTACTATTACTAAAGCACTACTACTACTAAAACACACTTTATTCCTTGCATTTGTTAGAACAAATCACGAAATGACACGGACAACAAGCAATGCAGCCTGATCTAACAAACACGAAGAGCACCCTAGCCCTGGAGGGCAAGAAATACCTTATTGGTTTTCTCAGTAGTAGTTTAGTGGAGAGGTGGAGAATGATGTAGCAATTATGCTTACTCAGGAGGAGTCTGGCGAGGAGCAAGGGGGAGAAGCGGGAGGAGGAGAGACTGATGAAGGATCTGGCAAGGACACTAACTCAACCTTAGGATATTAAAGTCCCGAGGATCAACACCCATGTGAACCCAAACAAAAGCCAAATACGAATGAGTTAGACAAGGACTTTGACCTAGACGAGGAGGTAGATATGAAAGTCCCTTAGTAAATCATAAATTTTGCAAAGACTATGTCTGTGTTACCTCTGCTAACACTTTGACCTGTTGTTTATACAGGTCCCTCCTAGATCTTCGAAAAGACAACATCAGTATCCAGCACGTTTTGCCGGGTATCACGGAGTAGGGGAAGTAGGACAAAAGCAACAGGGACAGAGACTACCATTGTGGCCTCTCCTCCACAACCTGAAGGCACAACCTTGGCCTTGACTACCAAAGTGTAGATGAAACAAGGGCCTAGAAAGCCAAACCTATATCCAAATGCAAAAATGATTTATGTGATAGACGAGGTTGGGAAAGATAGGCAGATCCTTCAGCCAAAGGAGTTCAAATCAAAATTACGCAATGTGATTAGGGCCCTCATCAGAGACAAATTGAACCCATCAATCTATAATTGGCATGATTATCGAGAGTACACAAAGGAAGAGCTATGCAAAGAACATCCGCTGGTCAATTTTAGGAATCCAGTAGCAAAGCAAGCACTGGTAAGACGACGTGCTATGAAGATGATGGGAGAATCCTTCTGATGTTGTAGGAATGAGCACAACACCGACTACATCAACAAGGGGTTAACTCCGTACCATAAGTATGGACACATAACTCCTGCTATCTGGTCATTGCTTGTGGCTGAGAAGACTTCACCGGAATCTTTGGCCTTAAGTGAAAAGAAGAGCTTGCAGGCAAAGAAGAATATACACCACACTCGTCTTGTCCCTAGTGGCTATGATGGCAAGGAAGAGAAGTTTAGAAAGACGAAAGAACAGGCCATAGCTACTGGTAAGACAAAAGTGACAAAATTGAGGCCACAGACCAAGCATTGGTTCTTTGCAAGGAATACAAGAGAATCAAGCACCAGTCTGAAATTTGCCAAGCCGGAGACCGAAGAGGCAGTGCCACGGATAATGAAATATTCTGAAGATAGGAAGAAGAGCTCATTCACTCCTTCTAGAGAGAAGGACGAGCTTAGACTTGGCTTGAGAAACCCCAAGCACACAAACCGTGTTAGGGGGTTAGGGAAACATAGGACTTGGAAGGAAGGTTTTGTAGAGGATGTGGAGATGTACAAGAAACATGGCAGAAACTGGGTGGAGAATATTGCCAACCTAGTTAAGACCCTAGTTGCCATGGAGCTGCCAGAGCAAGGAGTGTTTACTAGCTACAGTCAGAAATGGGGCCACCTAGAGATTTTGCTCTAAATGACAACCCTGTGGATGTTCCCAGTAGCTAAGGTTCCAATGCAACCTCCACCTCAGTCAATTGCATATGGGAGGCAACTCATATCACCATGTTGATTCCCGTTGGTAGGGCAAAATGAGATGGTTGTGGTGGCAACGAGTGTGGCACATCCTCGAGGTGGCATCTGGCACCATAATCCAATCTCAGATGACTACAGTAAGGTTGAGGTGCATACCATCAATCCCAAGTACATGAAGCACAAGATTGAACACCCAGCAAGCAAGGGGATATGTGAGCATAGACTAGTCATGAAACAATTTATCCGCTAGTACAAAAAGGACATTGTGTTAAATGTTTCATTGCCAGCTTTGAGTGATGTACATTTGGAGAGATTCCACCTTGAGGATGGAGAGGTATATTCACCATCTCATGAGGACAACATGCATGAGATGCCACCGTCGTCTCTAGCCCCTGTCGAGCAAGGGCATAATGGGACACCACATGTGTCTCATAATCCACCCCATTCTCTTGCTCCTATCGAGCAAGGGCATGATGAGACGCAAAATGAGAGTCATAGCCCACTACCTTTTCCAGTTCATGCTGAGCTAAAGAATGACGAGACGCCACATCTGCCTCCCAAGCCACAACCTTCTACAGCTCATGCCAAGCCAGAGCATGATGAGACGTCGCATGTGCCTCCTAAGCCACAACCTTCTCCAGCTCAACCCGAGCAAGGCCATGATGAGATGGCATAGTCTTCTTAAAAAGCACTGCTGGCACAAGAGCAACGATCACCTCCTAAAGAAGGACATGCACGAGAAAGTGAGGACGTTCCAGTATCTGAATCTCAAAAATTGATCCCTATCATGATAAGGTCGACAGGGTTGAGAGCTTTTGTGGACATGAACGACATCTTGGGTATGTATAAGTGGTATGCTCATGACTAGTTCAAGCCTAAGAACCAAGGCAAGAATGAATTTGCCTATAGGCACCCCACCAACCCCAAAGACTACTAACTTGTATAGAAGTATCTAGATGTTGAAGCCATCAAGTGGTCAAAGGATTGCTCGAATGAATATGTAAGAGGCAAACCTTTCCTACCAAACTAGGTCATGTGTAAAATGCCATTTGGAATGAAAAGGTTTCATGATTGGTACTACTTGCATGTTATCCATATATAACTACTTGCGGTGCAAGAAGTAATACCTAAATGCACATTTGGAAGCCTAGCTACATTCATTTGCTTTGACTTTGGTGACATCAAAGCATGCTTTCAACTCAGATCAATGGAGATGAATCTAATTTGCCTGTGGTGGCTATAAGTCTTTGCCCTCTTGGTATGATCTAAATGTAACCTAGTTGGATTTTGTTGGAACTAACTCACATCATGATTTGTAGAATGCAAGCACACTTTATAAAAGAAACACACTCCATGAAAGCTAGGTATATAGACACTCAACCTATAGCACGAATAGTTTTTAGTTACCCAAAGCAATGGAAGCTCGATGGGAAAGAGCTAGCAGATGGAAAGGCCATGGAGGAGAAAGAGGCCATCTGGGTGACCAAAATAAGGGAGGAGGGTGAAAGGTCCTAATATGGCTAGAGGGTGGTGAATAGCCTATTTTAAAAATTCTACAAACTCACTAGAGCAAGTGGTTAGTAAATAACAAAGTGAAGCTTTTTGTTCTAGCTCTAAAGGGGTGTTTGCAAGCCACCTATCCAACAATTCTAGTTGCTATGATCACTATGCACACAAGAACTAAGCTACACAAGGCAAAGTAAGCAACTAAACTAACTACACTAGTTTGCGGTAAATAATAGATAGGAAGAGATATTTATACCGCCGTGTAGGGGATGAACCAATCACCAATATAAACAATCAAGCACCGGGAGAATGCCAAACAAACACAATTGAGACACCAAATTTTCTCCCGAGGTTCACGTGCTTGCCGGCATGCTACGTCCCCGTTGTGTCGACCAACACTTGGTGGTTCAGCGGCTAAGAGGTGTAGCACGAACCTCGTCCTCACTAGGACACCGCAAGAACCGACCCACAAGTGAGGTAACTCAATGACACGAGCAATCCACTAGAGTTACCTTTCGGCTCTGCGGTGGGGAAGGTACAAGACCCCTCACAATCACCGGGAGATGGTCACGAACAATCACCAACTTGTGTCAAAGCTCCTCCGCTGCTCCAAGCCATCTAGGTGGCGGCAACCACCAAGAGTAACAAGAAAACCGCAGCCAAATCGATCCCCAAGTGCCACTAGATGCAATCACTCAAGAAAATGCACTTGGAATCACTCCCAATTGACAAAGATGAATAATCTATGAAGGAGATGAGTGGGAGGTGTTTGCTTAGGCTCACAAGGATGTCAAGTATGTTAGAATGCCAAGAGTATAAGCCCTAAGCCAGCCAACACATATTTATAAGCCCCTCAAACAAATAGAGCTGTTGGCTCTTTCACTGGGCAAAACACAGGATCACCGGACGCTACGCAGGAGGCACGCTCAACCTCCCGCGTCCGGTGCTCCAGAAATAGCCATGTGTCGCCTTTTGAATCTCACGCGTCGAAGTCTAACGGTAACCTACAAAGCACTAGACGTGGTTAAGTTGCCACCGGACGCGTCCGGTACTCACCGGACTTAAACTCAGAGAAGTCTGCAAACTCGCGGGGTCACCAGACGCTGAGCACCGGACCGTCCGGTGCTCACCGGTCTCGTACCCAGAGAGCATTGCAAAAGCACAGAACATCGGACTCACAACATCAGACGCTCCAACAGGGTCTAACCTGTGTCTGGTGCCTGGCGTCTGGTGCCTAACCCAAGCCGAGCCAAGCACCACAGCACAGCGGACGTGTAGGCACAGCGTCCGGTGCTTCCGCGGCCAGCGTCCGCGACTTCTCCAAATTTCCCACCGGTGTAATAGAAAATATGCACTTCATTTTCTCAAAAAGCGCCGAATCAAACTCCACCTCCTTCTCAAAGTGTGTCAACACCACAATGTGTAAACTAACATGTGCACGTGTGTTAGCATTTTCACAATCATTTTCTTCGAAGGAGTTAAGTTAGCTCACTAGGTTCTACATGCATTCACATGAACAATGACACCTAGTAGCACTTAATAACCGCTTAGCCAAAGAATTCCCCTATTTATAGTACGGCTATCTATCATAAATGTGATCACACCCTCTATGGTGTCTTGATCACCAAAATCAAAACCCTAAGCAATACTTTTGCCTTGATCTCCATAGGGTTTTTGTTTTTCTCTTTCTTCTTTTCCAAGTTGAGCACTTGATCATCTTGCGGTCATCACCATTATCACCATGATCATCTCTTGCTCCATTACTTGGCATGTACCAACCTCATTAAGTATACACACACTTAGTAAGGAGGTTAGTACTTAGGGTTTCATCAATTATCTAAAACCAAACTAGGGCTTTCATAGGGCCTTAATGTTGCGGCATGGATTGCCATGTGTTTGAAGAATCTCCAACACTTCGAAACAATATGGACACCATACAACTTCGAGTAAGTTCAACTGTATACTTAAAAGATTGTTTGGTATATCTTATTTTGATGCAAAGAAACTTATCTTTGTATTCTATGCTGAAATTCATGCAGCAATGACTGGATACTCATAGCCGTCAAAGTTAGGATGAACATGGCATGGGTCTGTAATTCTGCAGATTGTGACCCTCACAAATATAAAGACATCATGTCGATTCTCATGACATAAGCATATTAGTAATCCTAGTGACCTTATATGTTTCACTTTAATGATGACTTTTTCATACTAACGAGTTGCATTTGCTATAATCATTCGAACAGGGCATTCAGGAACTATGTCAAAGAAAAGAATGGAAGGTGTTGTCTAGAAAGGCGGCACAAGTTGTGTACCAAAACTTTATGTTCGGTAAGTGTAACTTAGTTCAGCACTCAATTACATGGTTTTCAATGCTATTACTTAACATTTCCATATGTCAATTGAAACACACAGTTCCCCAAGCAAAGGCCAGGGAGTTTACATAGTGGATATTACATATGTGCTTTCATGAGTAAGCAAAAGCCTATAGGAGACATCTTGAATTGGTATGTTCGAATCTCTCCCCTCTACTATCCTACTACTACTACTCTCACTGTCCTACTACTACTACTCTCACTGTCTACTTGGCTTAACCAAAGAAATGGAAACTGAACTTGGCTTAACTGAAATGGCACTCATTGTCCAGTTTGCTACTCTACTACTTTGCACTACTCTCATATCCTCTACTGTCCACTACTACTATCCTTTGTTGTTTTATTACGATGCTACTTTCAAATGTCTACTACTCTTACTGCTACTACTACTCTTACTAAACTGAATTTGGATAATGTCTTATAATGTTATAATGAGTTAGCTTTTCTCATCTTGTAGTGGTTAGAAGAGCATGAAAGGAAAATGGATCTCTACAAGGACGATGAACTCTTAGAGCTCGTTGGCGACCTTTGCAACTTCATAATGTACAAAGTTATTTACTTGAAAGGAGAATACCATGACTTCATGTTCGACTTAGGTAGAAATCGTATGTACCAACATCTTTGTTAGTGGAATAGGCTATCTCTAGGTCGTTGATTACAATTTTGATGGACTTGTGGCTGTGATGGACTTGGAACTTTTGAATTTGTAAATTTGATGATGGAACTTGAACTCGATGTTTGTGTTGTGATATGGTCAGATTTGATTATATATATGATGTGTTGTTCCGTGATTTTGATTATTGTAATTTTTATTTTATTTTGTTGAAAATTAACTGTAGAGGCGGTTCTAGATTGAACCGTCCTTACAAATGTAAACAATAGGGATGGCTAGAAACACTAGCTGCTCTTACTAATGGCCACTATAAGAGCATTAAGATAGGGGGTGGCTAGACCAGCTGCCCTTACAATAGCTTTTTAGCCGCCCCTACAATCTGTGATTGTAGTAGTGATTCAAACATGGTTTTTCTTGATAAAATGATTTAAAATAAAAAGATGTCAGCTACAAAGTTCTATAACTTTTCTCGGTCTACAACTTTTATGTAATACCCGATTTTAAGGACAAAATCAGATACACACCATATGTGAGTTTTAGAAGTCAAAT
The DNA here is from genome assembly GCF_000003195.3 of Sorghum bicolor. Classification (NCBI taxonomy): domain Eukaryota; kingdom Viridiplantae; phylum Streptophyta; class Magnoliopsida; order Poales; family Poaceae; genus Sorghum; species Sorghum bicolor. The sequence goes on along the minus strand of NC_012870.2, from coordinate 49,582,795 downwards.
CTCACATATAGCTACAAATATGGGGTAATATCAAAAGACAATGCATAAATATATAACATACTTAGTATAAAAGAGATAACCTTTGATAGCAAACAGCGGATAGTCAACTCCAACTTCGAGTATTAACTCCACTCTATAGGATCCAACTGACTGGTTGATCACAAGCCTAAACTTCTCCTGAGGTTTCGGGGAAATAGCAAGAGTGAGTCCATGTCGAACTCCACAAGTATAGCAACTAGATTGTATAGCTCTCACAATCTCATGATCAATGTGACATAAATAATGTAGAGCAGTAAACAATAAACAATGAGCATATTTAACACACAAGAATCATCACCCTTAATGTAGATGTCCCCAAGGCCGCTCCTGACTGTGAGCTCGGCTAGTATACTAGTTTTTAACACTCTGCAGAGGTTGTACATCTTTACCCATGAGTCATGATTTACACTTTCGCCCGAGGCCCGTCGACCTCTTAACCCACTACCAAGGAAGGTTGGCAGGGATCACTATGAAGCCTTTCAAAAGTTCGTCTAACATGTTAGGGCCGCAAGGTTTCCTTTGCGCGTAGATACAGATACCCCCCTTCCAAATGGCACAATGACGCGCAGCCTATACACATAAGGACAGGGGCTCGTACTATACCCAAAATGGTTCAGCCCCACCGCCCTTTCTAGTAACCTCTAACAAGCTAGAAAAGGTCTTCATACTGAGCTAAAGCCAGAGCCATTATAGCCCTCATGGTTGCACTGTTGTCCCGGGTGATCACGTACAGACAAATCATCAAGTTGCTAAAGAGACATTTTTATCGTTTATTACTTAACATTAATCTAGTCACACGATCATGGTCACAGAAATAAAATCTAAATACTATACTTGCCTTAGTCCAAATGCTATACTTGATCCTGTTGGTCTTACTAGTTGTCCAAGGCTCTGATCTTGATCACTGAAGCACTCTTGTTCACCACAGATTGCTCACCGTCTAAACTCGATCATCGATCACCAACACATAACAATCGAAGACAAACATACACGAAGCAAACAAGACTACAATTAGAACAGTACACCAATCATATAAAAACAGTATAGAGAGTTCATAAAAAGATTCTACGCAGCGCTACGATATCATAGACGTAAAGATTACGAAAATCGAAGCTAAAACGGAGAAGTTATGAATTTTCTAAGATTTTATATAGAAAAGTAATTAATTAATTAGGGTCACGAAAATAAAAAGTTTCAAACTGAGAAAACAATGTTACTAACATGTAGAGCTCATTAAAACGAACCTAACGCAATTTGAATGGGTCAAATCGGAGTTAAAATGAATATTTTATGGTAAAAAAAAGTCAGTGGCAATTCTGTAAATAGTAAAAATGTATTTTTAATCTAAAACCGAGCTGTTTGTATTTTCCAAACTGAAAGATAAAGTGATTGGAGCTTACGTTGGTGGACAGGGACTAGGTTCACCGACAGTGACGCTTCTTGGAGCTAGCGCAACAGCGAAGGAGCCGACCATTCGTAGATGTCGTGTATAGGCGAGACGAGGGCGATCACGTTGTAGAGAAGAAAATATAAATTTTATTTTACTACCTTAGGAATTCTCAAATTAGAGGCTTCCCATATGATAGTCTTTGATGTGCTTTGCCTAGGGGCTTGGTATATATATAGGGAGAAAAACTCCCCACCTCCACGTCAACTAACGATATGGTACTAATTGATTTGCAACCTTCATGTTTACTAATAGGCCTAATTAATTATTAAAGCCCATTAGTAAATAAGGACATTGACCATTGAGATCATGGGCTTGAGCGTGAGATAAAACGAAAGATTTTATTATTTTCGAAATTAATTAATTTGGCGAATAAAATAATCCTAGAAAATTCCAGAATTATGATTTAAGAGATGAAAAATACTCCGAAAGCTTCAAAAATTCAGGAAAAATTCTCAGAGATATTATAGAACATGGGGAACCCGAATAAAGCTTTTGGAGCTCATGAGAAGATTGTTTGGAGCATCTAAAAATTAGATCATGCTCACAGAAAAGTGAGAACAGAAGGTGAAAAAAATTTCCGAAAAATTTGTAGAGAGTGCTTGATGGATGAGGAACTAAAAGAAGTGCTTTGAGTGACAAAGAAAATATGTTAGGAAGGTTCTAATAAAAATTTGAGCTTAGAAACAAGGAATTTGGTTGTAGATAAAAGATAAATACGTGCTGAATAAGGAAGATCGATCTACTAAACGTATTTTAAATATTTTTCTTACTATCAACACATAAAGGAGCAACAAGCATCACATCAAAACATATGCACCAGCATGTATGCATAATAATATTGCTAAGCCTTATGATAAATTTTAATTTAGTGAAAAATATTATTTTTTCTATATTCTCATGAGCACAAAAATACAAAATTAAATAATTTTATCTATATTTTAAAAGGAGTAAATTTTAGGGTGTTACATTTTATTTTAGTCATCTTTTCAAGTGACTTTGTTTGAACAATTCACAATTTGACTACTTCAAATCATAGATTGAAATAAAAAAGATTTCATTTTAAAAATCATGAAAATAAAAGTTATAAAATTCATTAGATCTATAACTTTTATTTTAATCATTTATTTATTCGATAAAGTTATATTATACTTAACTTTTTACTATTCGCCGTCTATTTGTAAGGGCAATTAAATATAAAGGCACCAAAAAAAAGACGGGTTGCTACAAATCATTTTTTTAAGTAGTGAAGTACCGAAGGAGAGCTACACCACTTCCCCTACTGGCTTTTTGGCCCTAGTGCGTTAATTATTTTATTTAGGTTGCCTAAAAGGCTCGGCTCTTGTTCGTTGTGATGCCTGCCTATGAGATACTTATTGTAGGATTACGCTATTCGGCAAAAAAAAGGGGTAAAATCTCCACCATATCAGCAATATAACTTTTTTTTGGGGGTAATGGATGGATTTGAACCATCGCATAGCTGTTCAAGGAATGATGCCACTTACCAAGCATTTCGCTTTCAGAAAACTCTTTATCCATCCAGTTCGTAAATATTGGATATTTTCTGCAAAATTTAGTTTATACTTTTCATCCCTGATGTTGAATACTGAATATCTTGTGTTCAATCGCATCACTGCATATTTATTTGGTAAATCCGCGAAGTGCTATTCCAACTTGTGTAATATGTTATCTATGCTCAAGGCGCTATCTAAAAAGTAGTGTATTTAGTTTTGGTCTAGCTGGTTCTATCACTTTTGTTCTCTTGTCTTAAATCTTAATAACGAGGTTGAGATATCAGACTTTGATTTTTGAATACGATCTTTTAAGGCGATTTGTCACGGTTATCTCTCTACGCGGAATATGATCGCTTGCCATGAAGCATCTGAAATTCCTGCTTGCTCCACAGAACCCTGCTGACCGACCTTGACCCGAGCAAATTCCTCCAACTTGGATTCTAGTACGCATTATAGTATATTGCAGTGCTTGTCATAATCACTTGTGCACCGATCGATCAATGGTACTTGTGCTCGTCTCGACATCATCTCCCCGCCTAATACTACTTCGTACTATTCATTCCTTTCCTCCCCAGTTGGGAGTAAATTACAGTAAAACGAGTACAAGAGGAGACAAACGAGGTCACTTGACTTGGGACACAGCAGTGAGCAATTCCATTTACCATAGTAGTATTATTAATTATACAGAATTAACCACTCACACACCTCAGCATTTATATATAGGAACGGTCAACACGACATGAACAAATTAGGACCAAATAATCACGCATATATATGCTCATCTACGAACGTAGTCTCGCACGCATCTTGTATAGGACATATAAGTGTACGTGTATACGTACTAGTGTCAGATTTGGTGGTGCAGATAGAGTAAGTTTGATTATCCTTCACTTAATTAGAACATGGCGGCGTAGTCGTCCTTGAGCTGGCCGCAGTCGGCGATGACGACCGGCCTCACGGTCCTGCCGCTCATGGACCCGGCCTTCTCGATGGCGCGCAGCGCCGCCATGCCTTGCTCGACGCGGCCGAACGCGACGTGGCGCCCGTCCAGCCACGGCGCGTCGGCGAAGGTGATGAAGAACTGGGACCCGTTGGTGTTGGGCCCGGCGTTGGCCATGGACACCACCCCGGGGCCGGAGTGCCGGACGGCGCCGAGTGCCTCGTCGGCGAAGTACCGCCCGCCGTCGCCGAGCGCGGACTCGCCGCCCGTGCCGTTGCCCGCCGTGATGTCGCCGCCCTGGCACATGAACCCGGGCACCACGCGGTGGAACGGCGCGCCCTTGTAGTGCAGCCGCTTGCCAGACCACCGGCCCAAGCCGCGCTCGCCGGTGCACAGCTGCCGGAAGTTCTCCGCCGTCCTGGGCACCTTGTCGGCGAATAGCTCGATGACGACGCGGCCAACCAGCTCGCCGCCAATGCTGAGGTCCAGGAACACCCTGGGGTTCTGGTTGTTCTTGGGACGCGCCATGAATTGGTTAAATAATTTGACAGAGACCGAGGCAACTATAGCTAGTAGAGACTCGCTCACTTCACTGTGCTCAACTTGACTTGCCTTGTAGTAGGAGAGGAGCCGACGATAGACGCCTATATATAGGGGAGCAAATTGGATTGTATATTTCTATGGACTTGGAGAGAACAATGGCTTTATTTATTTAATTTATATATAGAGCAAAAAAGAAGATGCTTACAGACAACTGTATGTCACTGGTTGGCATATTTGCGTGTGGACGTCAGTCTTTCCTAACTTTGATTCCTAGCGTATGCTGCTCCGTTCTTTCTTATTCCATGCATGCTACTGACCTTTCACTGCTAGTTTTTCCAAACCATATATCATTACATAGGTCAGTCTCAATGTAAGTTTTATGGCACAGTTATCAAGATTATAAACTAGGTAACCGAGCCACATGAGTTCATCAACAATAAGAACTTTTAAATGCAAATGGTATGACAAAAAAAGAAATTCGTGGTGTGTGCGTGCACGTGCGTCTCTGTTTAACTTATTCTTTACCAAGTATATAGGTGGAAGCTCCGCAACAGAATTTGTGTTTAGTCGAAGCTTGTCATCATTTTGTGCTTCCTTTGGTACAGGGTGTCTTGTCTTCGTGCAAGGTCATTTTATCAATTTGAATTTCAAATAAAAGAACTTCAAATGTATATTTGGAACTCCTAGACAATCTCAAATAAAAAAAAGTCTACTTAACTCCCTCAACTATTGGTTGTTGCTTACTTTATCCCCCTCATCTACAAAACCAAGTATTCTATCCCTCAAGCTATTGAAAACAGTCTAAATAACCCCTTGACACGGTTTTGAAGGTGGTTTGCTGACTGACATATTAAAAAGTCCATAAAACCAGCATGTAGGTTCATATTTAGAGTTTGTTGCATGACCCTTCAACAATAAAATATGGTATTGTAGCCCTTAAAGCATCAATAATATTTGAATGATGGTCATGTAGGTTCATTTAGACATTGTATCCTACAACACTGGCTTATACATGCATGTCCATTAGCTGCCTCCTCTCTAAACTTTTTACAGGCTTGTGTTTAGGCCACTGTGACCGGGATACAGCGTGCAAATGATCCTAAAGACCATCTGATGTGTCATTTGAACATTATTTAATGTTTTACATACTATAATATTAAATTTTATAGTTGAGATGTCATACAATCAACCTTTGATACGTTAGAGGGGTTATAAATTTTTTTAATAAGCCACATCAGCAAAATCTCCACCTTCAAAACTGCCTCTGAGTTATTTAGACGGTTTTTAATAGTTTAAGGGGTAAAATATATAGTTTTAAAGGTGAGGGAGTGAAGTAGACAACCTCCAATAGTTGAGGGGGGTTAAGTAGAGTTTTTCTAATAAAAATATCATCAACTACATAGTGTTAGATCTTAATCTACTTAGTTTATTTGTCGTGGGCAATTTTCATGGGCGGTTGACCCTGAAAATCGGCTTTTACAGGCGGTTGATTTGGCCAATGGTCTCAAGCAATCACCTATTTTAGAGCTATTGGGAGAAGAAACGTTCCTTAGAGCATCTCCAAGAGACTTTCGAAACTCCCACTCTAAAAAATCATTTGAAGAGCCATCTAAATAAAAATTGCTCTATATTTTTTCATCCACCAAAAGTTTTTCTATATCTTGTATCCACTCAAGAGACCAAATTAGCGTGTTCTTCATCTTTGGCTAGTCAAAAATCTAGAATAGAGGATGAAAGTATTTCAATATCCAATTAAAAATCTGTTGAAAGATATTTTTTATCGAAATCTGTATTCCTATAAATAAGAAAGGGTATATAAAGTGGCTAAAACTATACCAAGATTGGTGGTTTTATGTCAGCCACCTTTGAAAATAGGTAGATTTTCTTTGTGGCTTTATTAAGTCAAATTTTCATGGAAATCGATTTCTATATGAGGTGCCACTAAAAATTGAAAGGTGACTGTGAAAATTTTGTGCAGTAGTATTATTAAACATGGATACATACTTTCATACATTAATGACTCTAACTCACTGAGTTTTAATTACTCCTTCTATCCCAAATCGACTTCTAGTTGTCTTAAGGACACTCACAATGCAAGACTCTATTACAGAGTCCAAGATAATAAATTACATATTATTTATGATACTTTGCTGATGTAGAAGCATATTTATTAAAGAAAGAGGTAGAAAAAATAAGACTCCAAGTTTTATTTACACTCTAAGTCCACATTGTTTGAGGTAATAAATAACTTTAGACTTTATGATAGAGTCTCCATTGTGAGTGCCCTAAGTGGTTTTTTTAATAAAACCAAATTTATAGAAAAAATACCAAAATTATATGAGACTAAATAAGCATGGTATGGAAATATTTTTAGTCTATTAAATAATATTAGCTTGAAGTCAGAAATAATTATGATTTTTTTTAGATTCCATCAAATTTAAAAGCATTATTTCATACAAATCTATAAGTTTATTATTCAAGGATGGAAAGAGCTAGTTTAGCTTTAGTCACAGCTGCAGCCTGCTGTGGCGCATGTGGAATATTCATTGGCAGTCAGTTGGCTTGTTTTGTTTCTTATTATATGCGTGATAATTAAGGCGAACGTTTCTCACGCGGTGCTATGTGCTATGTGGTTCGAATTGCTCCCGAGACAATCACATCAAGTTGTCCTTGTTCTCCATTGTGGCCGTAAAATTAGGATATTCAAGTTCACACGCATTGTTGCTATTAGCCTATGACAGTCATATACAGAAGATAGATTCTGATTCGACACCCCCAACCTATTAGCCTATTACAGTCATATAGTATAGGAGTAGAGCATAAGTATATTGGAAGATTGTTTCATTTTTACTGTGGGAATATATACTGGACACTGCATTAATTAATTAGCCCGATGTTAAGTAGATCTAGAACTTCCAGTGTTGTCTTATATTGACCCAACTAGCTATATTCAATACTACACCCTCCGCTGGCAAAGCAAGCAATTCTAGGTTCTGGAGATAGAGTTAGCCGAGATGACAAATGGCACATATACCCCTAGCTTATCCAACAACTTTCTTTTTTTCCTTTGGCATAAGCGTCCACAAGCCACAACCATATATTCCTCCACAATCTCTACTATAATGGACCGATCAAAATTAAACTACGTCTCCTCCTCAGGAAAACGTCTATGGCTAAAAGTCTCTAGCTATTGTACACCTAGAAAATATACACAACAAGTCGCCTCTATTAAAATCAAAGGCTAAAAACACCTTAACTCAATCCGATGGCCGGCGTTGGAGTTTGAAGCCAGGCTTCAAACCCAGCCTGTCCCTCTCTCCACGCGGGGCTTCAAAACACTATCGTGTGTAGTGTTCAAAGGCCGGGAACATGGAATAAAAAAAAAGAAAATGTCAGGATCAGGACACGAGCACCTGTTGAACCCGACGGTCAGCCGCCTCCTCCTAAATTGCGGGCTGACCTCGGCGCCCTAGCTCGGCTCCTCACCGCCCTGCCACGCTGTAATACCCTAAAATATTTTATTTTAAAATAGTGATTTATTGAGTCAATTTTGTGAGCATTAAAATATACAAAAATAATAAATTTTGAAAAATTAAAATTTACTATAAGTTTCAAAATATTCGGGTGTATGCATGCTAGTGCATTTTTATTGTGTTAACTGTTTCAAAGTTCAAAATGAATTTGAAAATAAGTTTGGAAAATGGAGTTGAAAAACAAAAAGGGAAAAATCCCCTCCTCTCTCTCTCTCTTTGGCTTGCAAAGCCTAATCGAGTGCGCCCTCCCCTCCCTCTTCGTGGGCCGGCCCAGCCAGTGCCCTCTCTCTAGTGCTCTAGGCACGCGCACCAAGGAACTCCATGGCCGCCGGCCATGGCGCACACCGCGCGGGCTCATTTCCGACCGTGTTTTGAGCATAGGCAAGTACGCCTAGCTCCCCTCTCTCTCCTTGTGCAATCGGTTTTTGATTTGATGCACTGTAGTAGCCGCACGAGCAGCGCCAGCGAGCTTCTCGCCGCTAGCCATGGCAAGCCACGGTGGGAGCTCCGGTTTCAGCCACCGGCATCGCCCTCTCTCTCCCCCATCTCTAATCTCCACCGCCCATCGGGAAAATCGACAGCCACGAACGCCCCGTACCCCTTCGCGGGTCCTTTTCTAAAGAGACCCCCAACTTCATTGTATTCACGTGCGCAGTCCTTGGACAGGGAAATTCCAGGAATTTCTTTATTTTTTTAATTCATTTAATCTTTGCAGTATTTACAGATTTGCCACTACACTGTTTCACTTATAAAACTGTCGTTTTAGCTCCGATTTGATCCATTCAGATTGTGTTAGTTTTGTAGTTTTGTAAGCTTCGCGATGGTGCCAGTTTTGTATAGGTTTTACACTATTAGATTCAATAGATAACTACAAGTCCGTAGATCTCCTTTGAAGTCTCATTTAATGCGTAACTTTCGCGTCGTAACTCCGTTTTCCATGAAATACACGTTGACGTGATCGTAGCAGCACTTAGATATTTTTGGTAAACCTTTTATTTATATTTATTTACTGTTTTAACATTAGGAATATTTGCTTGCATGTCTATCTTTGGAATGCATGTTGTTGTGACGTGTTGATTGAGTCCAGACGGTGAGGAGTTCTACGGGAATCCGAAGTTCAGGACCAACATGACTTTGTGAACCAAGGCAGGTATAGCACGGGCTTACCTTAATGTCCTACTCACTTTAAATATTACATACTGCATGTGTCTAATTTTGTCAACTATAAGGACATCCTAGTTGTTGATGACATAACACCTTGATACCTAAGGGTTTTATTGCATATGGGTAGAAATGCTAGAGCTCTAATTTTATAAATGATCTATACTATAGTTAAGGAACCATGGATTAACTGATATAATATAATTATAATAAATGGAACTTAGGACTATGGTACAAATAACTATTGGTCATGTTGTCCTAGACCCTCCATAAGGACATATCTGTCGGCAAAAGCTGGAAGTTATAGTGCTGCCGGGAGAGTCATATGGCTCTGACTTTGGCTCAGTAATAGTATCTCTTCTAACTCATTAGAGGTTACCTGAAACGGCGCAAGTGGGGCCCTAGTGGAGACTTTGGCTGAGTATAGCCACGATGGATTTGTGCCATATAAAAGGGGAGTTTTCTACATCTGCCTGATGAGGAAACCTCGCGGCCCTAGCTGGTTAGAATAGGCCTATGGAAGGCTTCGTAGTGTACCCTGCCCGCTCATCTTGGAAGTATTTTGGGTCAATGGACCTCAGGCATATGGGCCCTAGTCACCGGGATCGTGGGTCGATGCGGCGATCCTCGTCCCAAGGAACGTCGTCCCAAATCACGGAACGGGAACGCACCGGGACAGCTGCTGGAACACCGGCGGAACTCGACCCGGCCGCCTGCCCACGCCACCTGTGGAACTTGACAGCTGCCGCGGAAACTCAACGCGCCGCCAAGGGAACTCGACCACGCCGCCAAGGGAACTCGACCGCGCCACCGCACCCGGAACGGAAGGCCAAGCGGCGCATCTGCATCGGGGCAAGACGAGGGAGGCGAAGCGCAAGCAGTCAGCCCCCATTAAGGAAGGCCAAGTGGCGCGTCAGTATGTCTTCATCTCCCTCGTCCCTCTTCTCTGCTCCAGTCCTTACACTTCTTCCTCTCATTTGTGCTTCTGCTGCACTGGACTGTACTGCAATGGCATTCGGATCGGGGTTTGGAAAGCGTTGGCGGTCCGAGGATGATGAAGACATACACGCCGAGGGTGAAGACATAGATGCCAGTGAGGAAGGGATCATCGCACTCGACGATGAAGAGGAAGAACCAGGCTCAAGCAGCTAGGGGTGAAAATGGTGTGGATAATTCTCCGAACCGTTCCGATCCGAATCCGAATTTTGAGGATATGGAGAAGAACTTTTAACATCCGTGCGGATACAGATAATCCGAATCCGATTGTCTGCGGATACGGGGTAGGATATGGAATACGTAAAATCCGGCGGATATGGATTATCCGCGAATTTTATGCGAATTATCCAATCTTTAAAATAGGATATCCGAATGTTTCTCTTCCAAGACTAAAGAATTTAGGATTTTAAAAAGTTTGTTAGCTGGGGAATTTTATTTTATGATGTGGTTGTTTAATGTTCTAATTTTTAAATGAAGAAATTTGCTAGATGCTATTATTTATTGGCTAATAACTTATTACTTTTTAGTGAAAATATCATGTTAAGTGTTAATTATTAGTGTGAGAGCAGCAACAGGGAATGCAATGCAAGATTATTATCTATTGTCTATTCTTGTTCTGTACTAAATAAATTCTTGACAAGCATATAATTCTCTACGTATGCACATGTTACTCGACTATAAAATCCGTCTCCGATCCGTTTCCGCTCCATATCCGTACCAATTCCGACTACCGAAAAAAACCGTATCCACATCCGCATCCGTGTATTATCCGCTCCGCACCGAATCCGACAAAGAAAAGCGGATTAGGATATGGAAAAGGCATTATCTGCACCGATCCAATGCGTTTTCATGTGGCTGAAATTACTATGCTTGGAGGAGAGAAAGGAAGGAACGACGGTGGATCAAATAATTGGAGATGCAACCATTGCAAAAAGGCATTCAAAAGTAGCCTAACCAGGGTTCATGTTCATCTTCTTGGTGCTCAACCGGGCAAGAAACCACAGATTCAGTGTTGTCCTGTTCTTCTAAATGATGCGGCCAAGACCCAGGAATTGCGGGATAAGTTAGATAGTCTTTTTCTGTACATAATAGATAGTACCTGTTGTTAGATTTAGACTTCACAGATGCATTTTTTTTGGTGTTAACAGGTTAAAGAAGCTGAACAATCTTCAAAATCAGTGCAGCACAAAGGGATGTTGTTGAACAATTCATTAGCACAATCTTTTGGTGCAGCAGAAAGGGATGCTGTTGATTTGAAAGTATTGAAATTCATTGCAGCTAACGGCATCTCTTTCAACGTCTTAAGAAGCCCTAAGTTCTGAGATGGTTACAGCTATAAATAATGCTCCAAAGGGATATAAAGGTCCTAGCAGTGAGAAGGCCAGAACCACTCTCTTAGATGCCCTCAAGAGGAATGTAGAAAATGATTTATCAACAGTGAGAGATACTTGGTAAGTTTGAAGTTTTCAATTCTTTTGCAAGGTACGAACATATTTTCTAACTATCAATCTCTTGTCTTTTTTTATAAAAATAGGTTAATATAAGGAGCCTCTGTTGTGTCTGATGGATGGACTAATATTAAAGACCAGCCACTGTTAAATGTGCTTGCCACAAATAGAAGAGGCTCGTGCTTCTTATATGCAGAAGATTACTCTAGAATTGAGAAAATTGGTCAAGCAATTGCTGATTTTTTACTGAAAGCCATTGAAGAAATTGGACCCAAAAATGTCATTCAGGTGGTCACCGATAATGCATCAAGCTCTAAAGCCGCAGGCAGGGAAACTCGGAAAGTAAGATCATTTGATTTTCAACTGTCATTCAAGTTTTCAATTGTTTGTTTCTTACTTTCACATATAACAAAGATATTTGAAACATCTTTTTCAGGTTCATAAGCACATCTTTTGGAGTCCATGTGTAGTGCACACATTGAATCTCATATTCAAGGATTATCCAGTGGTCGAAGAAATAATTATGGACCAATGAGAAGATGAATATTCCTCTTTACGGTCTAGCATTTGCTCTCAATCCAAAATATTATGATCAGAGGTATATTGAAATGACAGCTCCTGGGGATTTCGTAAGAAAGGCACCAAATAAAGATCCATATGTCATGAAAGGAGTGTTAGAACCTATTAAAAAAATAGGAGATGATGCAAGTGAGCAGAAGATTCTCCGTGAGCAATTTAGTCATTTCATTTTCGAGAAGGGAATGTATGCACTGTCCTCCATGAAACAAGATGCAACAACATGGATGCAATTGATTGGTGGGAAACTTATGGCTCCTAAAACTCCAGATCTAGCAGCAATCGCAATAAAGGTTTTGTCTCAACCCATCAGTAGCTCATCAGCAGAAAGGATTTGGAGCACTTATGAATATGTCCAAAGTGCAAATAGGAACAAACTGAATGCTAAGAATGCAGATAAGCACTTATGAATTTGTGACTTATGTGTGTGATTGCTCCCTAGGCACACATGAGTTTATGTATTCAATTTTGTCTTTGAAATTAGGTGTGACAAATTGGTATCAAAACTATGTTGACTGTAGGACGCAAACCTAGATAGCAATGGTTGATTTAGTACCTTTCATTTATTTATTTAATGCTTTCCACCTTACTTTTGTTATTTAAAAAAATATTATGCTTATGTCACTTATTCTATTGTTAAAATGTTGATTCTAATTTAATCTCAAAATAAAATTTATAGATGCTGCCTGTCACGAGGTCCGGCCGCACCAGCACTACAGGCTATGTCTCCTAGTTCACTCCCTAGTTGTCCCAGCCGGTGGTGGACATCTTTAACGATGAGACTGTTCCCATGGATGATAAAGAAGACCCTATGCTTGTGGAGGAGGTAGACAAGGATGATGAGGACTGGATGGACTCTCCCGCACTAGTTGCACCTGTTCTACCTCCCACACCTGCTCCACCTGCTATTCCAGCAGCACCTACTGCACCTGCTGCACCGACATCACCTGTTTCACCAACTGCACGTGCTCCTACTGTTGTGCCGGACATTGTGTCCCCTAATGATCCTAAGGAGGAAGATCCAGGATGGACCACCACTTTTCACTATAAGTACCATTCTGAAACAACCTACTATCACAACTTACATCGGGAGATGTTGGACACATACTATGCAGATCTGGAGACTAGCATAAGGTACCGTTGCGCAAAGTATACACACCCGTATGAGGCCACCTGCTGGTGGTCGGATATCAGTATCACTATTTGCAATGAGACACATGATAGCTAGAGGATTGATAGCATCCATGGTCATGTTGCCAGGCGTGTTGAGGCCTAGGACAGCATGCAGGACGCCACTCAGACCACGACCTTCACTATGAGGCCATGAGAGAGGATAGGTACAAGTTCCTCACTCGCCATGACTCCACCATTGGTACTTGGTCCATTGAGAATCCGCGGAGGTCGACATGCCCCAGGATGCCACTATTAGGCACATGCATGTCTTACAAATGGCTAATGAGGACCTGCAAGAGGAGCTGCGTGACAAGCAGGACCCTCGATCATTTCTAGGAAATGACCAACAACCTTAGAGAGCAGTTGGGTCTACCACCGCTCTATAAGAAGAAGACTCCATCACCCAGCATCATCGGCAATGCACCATATGAGTACAATGCCATATCAGTTCTATTTTGTAGTCTCGTTGTGTCAGTTGTGTCTTATGTGATTTTGAACAATTGATGTGCCAGTTGAACTTCTTTACGTCATTTCATGATTTGGTTTTTGTAATGATTGCTAGAAGGTTGTGGATGTGTCCACGAACTTCTGTTATCTTAGATTTTATGTTTTAATTAAAGAAAGCTTAGTTTGGGTTGGTTTTATCCTGTTGTTGCTATGCTATTTTCTGGAGCAACGTGTGATGTTTGTCTCAAATCTCTAACATCCTACATCCAAAAATTCTGAAATTTTTGTGGAGAAAACTAGTATCTCTCATTTGCAACTGGAACCAAGTCAATATCTGCTCGGATCTGGGAGATGCCCTTGTTACAATCTAAGACTGCTGCACAGACTAGAACTCGTAACAAATTTGCTTTAACTCTGTTTTTTATTAAGATAGTGTCTGAATCCGTAAAAGTGTTCTGCTTTCACTCAGAACAGATTTCATAAGATTTCCAATGATGTATGGCCTGCCTCTGTTGGATCTCAGAAACTCGAGTTATGAATTAAATATCGTACTATAGTTTTTGTATCTTGTCTAGAAAATTTCAGCAATGCTTATTTAATGTTGTAACTGGTTTATAAATATCGGAAGGTCTCTAAAAAACTTGTTCCTTTGTTGGAAACAGATGGCTGATGAAGGAGGAAGAGGCTATGGTCGTGGTGGTGGTCGTGGCCGTGGACGTGGCCATGGTGCACCGTGGATCCACCACCACCCATACAGCCGATGACATAGAGCAACTCATAGGGATGCAAGCCCAGTTGATGCAAGTGATGGATAATCAGCCTGCGGTCATACCACCCCTGTTTAGGTTCGTGATGAGAGGGAAGAGTTCATGAAAGGATGTCCCATAGTGTTTACACATGCTCCTTACCCATTAGAAGCTGATGATTGGCTAAGAGCTATGGAGAAACAGCTAAATATTGCCAGTGCAATGAAGTTGAGAAAGTGTTGTATGCTTCTGATCAACTGCAAGGAGCTTCACAGTAATGGTAGGAGTACTACCAATATGGATGCCCAAACAATGCACCACTCGTCGCTGGAGGGAATTCACTATGAGTTTCCAATCATACCTTCCTAAGGGGCTCATCAAGCTCAAACAAGAGGAGTTCCGTGCTCTCAAGCAAGGATCCATGACAGTGTCCGAGTACCGTTACAAGTTTGCCGGTTATCATGTTATACTCCTAGTAAGGTAGCGAAGGGTTCTAACAAGCAGTGTCATTTCCTGAAAGTTTTGTATGATGGCCTACAGTTGCAGTTGATGTCCAATGTCTACTCTAGTTTCTAGGAACTATTGAACCATGCTATTGTGATCAACAACAAGCGCAAGGAAATGGATGTCAAGAAGAGGAAGCTTCACGGGTAGGCATCTAGTAGCAACACTCGCCCACATTGTTTTCCTCAGTAGGGCTTTCTCTAAAGGAATCAGAGGCCCCCTAACTAGAGGAAGCAAGGCCAGTACTCTTAGTGCAATCAGAACCAGAACCAGTAGCGCCCTCAGTACCAGTAGTAGTATGGCAACCAGTGACCCTAGCAGCAGGCTAACCCTCACGCACCACACTAGGGTGTGCCCAACAATGTTCCTATGAAGAATGTTGTGACCAACAATCCCAATGCTTGCTACCACTGTGGAGAGGTGTGTCACTATGCCCATCAGTGCCTAAAGAAGCAGAACGCGCCAGCTCCACAGAAATAGAACAACAATCAGAGGCCCAATGCTCGACCACACCACACTGGTAGGGTAAATCATGTGTCTTCTGATTCAGCTCAGGAGGCACCTAAGGTCATGTGGGTATGTTCAGTATCAACTCCATCCCTGCTACTATACTTTTTGATTCTAGAGCTTTGCATTCTTTCATCTTGTAAGCTTTTGTTAGAGTACATAGCATAGCTTTGTTTGCCATGAAAGACTCTATGCTAGTTTTTTCACCACGAGGTACCATGCCAGCTAACTATTGGAGTCCCTCCACTAGTATTTCTCTAAGGGGGTAGAGTTCAAAGTAAGCCCCATTGTGCTAAGAACTTCTGGAATTGACCTCATTCTTGGGATGGATTGGATGAAGCAACATCAGGCAGTAATACAATGCCAGAAGTTAGTTGTGGTGACATCACCAAATGGAGATAGAATTTGTGTGTAGGTGGTAGTGCAAGCACCACCGACTGCTACCGTGATCCAGATGACTGACGAGGTCAACGAGGAGGTTCAAGTGGTGAATGAATTCACGGATGTGTTCCCTGATGAATTGCCAGGTATGCCACCTGATCGCGACATCAAATTCCTTATTGAGCTTTTACCTAGAACTACACCCATAGCTGAGACACCCTGTAGAATGGGAGTGAATGAACTAGAGGAACCTAAGATACAAATTAAGGAGTTGTTAGAAAAAGGTTTCATTCATCATAGTTCTTCACCTTGTGGATCACCTGTTATCTTTGTGGACAAGAAAGATGGTACTAGGAGGATGTGTGTGGATTACCGATCACTTAATGAAGTAACCATAAAAAACAAGTACCCTTTGCCTAGAACTGTTGACTTGTTTGATCAGTTAAAAGGTGCTTGTGTGTTCTAAAAAAATGATCTCCATTCCAGTTACCACCAACTGAAAATCCGCTCATTGTATATATCTAAGACAACCTTCACTAATAGATATGGCCTATATGAGTATACGGTTATGTCTTTCTGGTAGACCAATGCACCTGCACATTTCGTGTACCTAATGAACATTGTGTTCGTGGAGTTCTTGGATAAGTTTGTAGTGGTATTCATTGATGTCATACTCATCTTTTCCAAAACTAAAGAGGAACATGCTGAGCATCTAAGGCTAGTCTTGCAAAAGCTCAGATAACATAAGTTATATGCCAAAAGAAGTAAGTGTGAATTTTAGCTGAAGGTGGTCTCCTTTTCGGGACACGTGGTATCTGATGGGGGAATAGTTGTAGATCCCAGTAAGGTGCAGGATGTTTTGAGCTAGAAACCCCCAACCAATGCAAGTGAGATCCACAGCTTCTTAGGATTGGCTGGGTATTATCAAAGATTCATTGAAGGATTCTCTAAACTTGCTAAACCTATGACAGCTTTGTTAGAGAAGAGTGCTAAGTTTATTTGGTCTAACAAATGCCAAGCTAAAGTTGAAGAATTAAAGAAGAGGTTGACAACATCCCTAGTGTTGACATTACTAGACTTAAGCAAAAGCATCTCTATCTATTGTGATGCTTCTCGCTTAGACTTAGGATGTGTACTCATGCAAGAAGGAAGTGTAGTGGCATATGCATCTAGGCAGTTCAAAAAACATGAGTTGAACTATCCTAGTTGGAGCTAGCAATAGTGGTCCATGCTCTAAAGATCTAGAAACATTACTTTATTGGGCAAAAGTGTGACATCTATATGAACCACAAGAGCCTAAAGTATATCTTCACTCAGTCAAATCTGAATCTAAGGCAACATCGTTGCCTAGGGTTGATCAAGGACTATGACCTGTTGGTACATTATCAACCTGAGAAGGCAAATGTCATTGCAGATGCACTAAGCAGGAAGAGCTGTGTCAACAGACTTTAGTTGACATTTATTTCAGCCGAGTTGCATGTTGAAATAGAATACCTCAACTTAGGCTTTGTTAATAATACAATGGGATTGGACATAGAGCCTACATTGGAACAAGAAATATGTAAGGGTCAATTGGAGGATGAGAAGTTAAATGAGATAGCAGAGAATATTGTGCTTGGAAAATCACCAGGGTTTAGGATAGACGAGGATGGTATGCTATGGTTCAAGAAAAGAATATGTGTACCTGCAGTGAAGACTATCCATGACACAATTATACGTGAGGCACATGACTCTGCCTATTCAATACACCCTAGAAGTACCAAGATGTATTTGGATCTAAAAGGATGATATTGGTGGAATGGTTTGAAAAGAGATGTGGCAGAGCATGTAGCTTTGTGCGACACGTGTCAGAGGGTGAAAGCTGAGCACCAAAGACCTGTAGGGTTGTTGCAACCAATGCAGATACCTGAGTGGAAATGGGAAGAAGTTGGCATGGACATTATTACCAGACTACCATGTACTCAACATGGATATGATTCGATGTGGGTAATAGTAGACTGACTCACTAAGGTTGCACATTTCCTACCAATTAAGACCAGTTACATGGAGCAAGGTTAGCCGAGCTGTACATGGAAAGGATAGTGTACTTACATGTTGTCCGATCGAGGTACTTAGTTTATGTTGCATTTTTGGCACAAGGTACATAGATCTTTGGGGACCAAGCTAAACTTTAGTTCCGCTTTATCATCCTTAGACCGATGGATAGACAGAAAAAACTAATAAGATCTTGGAGGATATGTCGAGAGCTTGTGCTTTGCAGTATGGTACTAGTTGGGACAAAAGTCTGCCATGCTAAGTTTTTTGTGTAACAACAGTCACCAGAAAAGTCTGAAGCTAGCACCATTTGAAGCCTTATATGGTCCCAAGTGTAGAACACCTTTGTTCTTGAATCAAACCAGTGAGACTCAAGTGTTTGTATTGGATGTCCTAAAAAATGCTAAAGAACAAGTGAGAATCATTAGTGATAACCTAAGAGTGGCACAGTCTAGACAGAAAAGCTATGCTTGAAAGCATCTAGGCCCCTAATGAGTTTTGGTGATTAATGACAATGTTGATTACTATGACTAACGTGTGTTTTGCAGCAGCAAAGTCATTTGAGTTAGGTCATGGTAATGGTGATCGATGGACTAAGACGTTCATACCTACTTGATGGTGGAAATCGTCTCAGTTTTCAAAGGGTTGGTGGACATCGTCAATACTAGACTAGGTCTAAGTTCCATTTGGAGATGAAGGGCACTTAGAGTAGTTTAGGACTTTGTTTTCCCCTTTAACCATACTATTAAGGGGGCATCGAATGGGTAGCTTGACCTAGACAAGGATTTAGGTTTAGGTCTGGTGCACACTTGATGAATCTAGCACTAGGCAGCTCAAAGGAAGTCCTTAGATCGAGAGAATCAAAGTTCATTTTGGAAAGTTCGCGATTCAATGAAGTGTTGATGGTTGAGGAGCACCAGACGCTAGCACCAGATGCTATAGTGTTACTGTTGGAGCGTCCAGGGTATGCTAGAGTTGAGCCAGCACGCCGAGTGCCTAGGGTTAGGCACCGGACGCACGCACCAGAACCTACGAGGTGCGTCTGTCCCTTACCCAAAGGGGGTTGCAAATCGATTTCTCACCGGACGAGACCTGAGTGAGACACCAGACGATCGAAGGTGCGTCCAGTATGAGGAAGATTTGCAAGTACAACTAGCTGTTAAGATTACACCGGACCCTCAGTGGAGTGCGTCCGGTGCAACATCAAGTGCGTTCGATGCACTCGTTTTCTGTGGAATTCGAGTGGTCGGCCCTTGGAATTGATGGGAAGTATATATACTCCTCCACCTCGTCCATGAGAGTTCTCTTGCCCATTTGTTCAGCTGAGAAACACCTTGTTGTGCAAGAGAGTAGCAAGAGCCTAGAGAGAATTGAGAATTGAGTTATTTCTTGAGTGAATCCTTCTCTAGTGAGTTCCAAGAGTTCAAGTGTGCATCCACCACTCTCAAGTGCCTTGTGTGGGTCAAGTGAGAGTTTTTTGCTTGTTACTCTTGGTAATCGCCATCACCTAGACGGTTCAGTGGTGATTGGAGGCATGAAGACTGTCCGGAGTTCTTGTGGGTGGCTCGTGTCAAGCTTGTGAGCGGTTGTGGGCGATTCACTGTGATGGAGTGTTGACAAAACAACCCGTAGAGAGCCTTGGTCCTTGCGCAGACCAATGGGGAGCAAGGCCCTTGCGCGGGCGCTCCAACGAGAACTAGTGGAGAGTGGTCACTCTCTGATACCTCGGCAAAAACATCGCCGCATTCCTCTTCCTCTCATCCTTTACATTCTAGCACTTACTTTGAGTACTTTACATTCTTAGAATTTCCATGCTAGAATAGGATTAGAACTGGGTTGCAAAACTTTTATCCTGTAGCTCTCTAGAACACTCTTAGGCACAAGGGTTGAATTGTGGCCTTTAGGTTGCTTAAATTTTTAGAGAAGCCCAATTCACCTTCCCCCCTCTTGGGCGTCTTGATCCCTTCAATGCCAACACCTGAAGAAGAGACTTGAGCTTCAAAGAGGGTGATTATGTGTATTTGGAAGTGTCACCGATGAGGAGTGTGGAGAGATTCAATATGAAGGGTAAGCTAGCACCAAGATATGTTGGACCTTTCAAAATTTTTGAGAGACGTGGAGAAGTGGCTTATCTGTTAGAACTCCCACAATTCCATATACTTTAAAGGGCTTCCTTTAGAAGCAGCCATATGATCTCCGAAGTAAATTATGAAACAAATATGCTTTTGACTAAAAAATTATTAAAAAAATCTCTATTTTAACTAATATGTTCTTTTTACTTCTGTATTCTCCCTGTTCAATTCTTGACAGATTTCATAAGACACTACATGTGTAACCAAAATCAGGTTTCTTTTTTGCTAATACAAGACAGATGAATGATACCCTGATTTTACAGTGTTCAATGAGCTTTTACCGTTTGTTATTTCTTTATCTTTCCAGGTTGAATGTTTTTTAAACCTTTAGTTAATAGCTTCAACTCTTCATTGCTAGAGGTATATTGTATATTTGATCCTGGAGGAAAGAGGATACTGGTGGGATTATCCTGGGGTTGTCGATGTATGTTGAGGACGGCCTTGAGGAGACTGATGACCGGCAATGACCATAGTCATGGCTCGTAGAGGACGATTCCACCATGGCGACACCTGTGACGACATGCTGAAGTCTTATTGCAAATCAGGTCTCGTTGCCTTCCTCATTATTGGTCAGTTTGACCGCATTGCTAGAATACAGAATTATAGATACATGAAGAAAGATCATGCTTGGATTTATTTCATCAAATTTACCCCTTTGTTAATTTCAGTATATGTTCTTTCAAAGGTATTTAGAAGCATGCATTTATTGTTTACTTTATATGCTGAGAAGATCAAACTTATGATGCAGAACGACAATGATGTTTTTTCTTGCACCCACACTGCTGATTGGAATAAATGGACATATAAATGTGCTTAAAATGTTTTCCTCAATTCCATCTCTAGTTTGCACAAAATGATTTTCTACACATTAATCATTTTTTCCCACTTGCCCTCACACTTGCCAGTCAATAGTGTACGTTCACGTCTACTGATTGAAGGATGGGTACTTCTATGCCCTTTGAGTCCATGTTGTAGTTAATTTTCTTCTGATTTTATGTTTAATTTGTCTCCGAAAATTTTACATAGATTAGAAATTTTTTTGCTGATATTACCATTGGATTTTGATGATTTTATCGCTGTTGCTCTCTGAGGAATCAGTAACTACGTGGAAGCAACATGGAGATAAAGCTGGCGGATGGAAGGCGAACTCCAATTGACTATAATTCCTACCCAGTAATTACTAGAAGACATGGAAATAAAGCAGATATATCAAAGTGGAAGCCTAATTGATTTATGTGTGATTCATTGCTTCTTGGAAGCAATGGATTAGCATGGTTGTGACACCTCCTTTTTCTCTTTTTGTTTTTATCTCTTGGCTCATGTCAAGTGATTTTTAAGTTTATTTTTCTTGACATTCTCTGTGGTACCATATAATTACTAGAAGACATGGAGATAAAATAGATAGACCAAAGTGAAACCCTGATTGACTAATGTATGATTGATTGCTGGCTGGAAGCAACCGATTAGCATGGTCCTAACACACCCTCCATTTTTCTCCTTTTGTTTTTATCTCATGTCAAGTGATTTTAAAGTTTATTTTTCTTGACATTCTCTGGGGTACGATTAGTTTAATTAAGTAATGCCTTTTCGTATTAGCAAAACTCAAATTTTCCAGTGTTCAGTTTGGTGCTATATATGGAAACTGCTATGGAAATAGCTTTGGCAAAGCACAATTAGCTAATATTACTTTAAAGTTGCATAAGCCGTTTCATTCCATGATTGATGCAAATAATGTATGCAAAATCCATCCATTAATTCCTTTCCTTCTCACTCTAATCCGTTTGTTTTGTTCTTTCTCTTTCTTGTTTCCTTGCCTTCATATTTGATCACGGTGGTCCGCTTTGGTGCCACATCCAACCCAACCACGATCAGCGTGCCGCACCTGCTGCCAACCACAATGAAAGCGCCACGTGTACTCCTTTAAAAACTTATATTGTGGCCGGCAGCGTGCCGAAGATAGTTAATCAAAGCGCCAGCGTGCCCAAGATCTCCATTACATGATTAAAGACTTAAGCAAATTGTAAATTAGATAGTTAATGCGAGGAATAACTATTATGTCTTATGTAAAACTTTTTTCTGAATTGTATATATGCTCAAATACAATTGTATAAAAGTTAAACTATGAAAAAATATTGTCATTTGGTTATTTTCATGTGCATCCCTAAAATAAAAGCCGTGACGTTGGGACTATACTAGTAGAGTTTAAAATTGCATTTTTTTATGGGTAAGAAGTATGAGCCACAGTTGCATTCTTTGACGGATAGACGTGAGTATATAATAAAATACCCTAAGTGCGCCGCATTCATCATGATTAAGAAAGTAATATGGAGTGCTCACGAGACGCGAAAACCACATGATTTGTATCCTGTGGGTTGGAGCTATATAGGCCAATTGCTAGATCTTTTCGTATGTATTGTGTGCGTACATAACAAGCGAGATGGATAAAATCTAGGGATATGTGCATAAGAGCCATGAGATAAGGGTCTTATTTGTTTAACCTTCAACACTTTGGTGACCTGGATGTTCCTCAGTTAATTAGTAGGATACATTATATTCTGCGTACATAACAAGCTAGGATGGGTAGAATTGATATGTATATAGGAGCCATGATAGGGATCTTATTATTAGTTTAACTTACAAAATATTAGAGATCTGAGTGTTCCTCATGATTTGTTCATTTAGGTTTGGGTTCATGGCTCCTACATGCTAAGTGACAACAAGATTCCTAATCTTAAACTCAGTTTTTCAGATGTGCTTACACTACTACAGAAAACATAACCGTGGCGGACGATTTTTATTTTTTTGGTAGGCAAAGGCGTCCGCTGCAGTTGTAAGGTTACGGTTAATGGTGACTTAACCGTAGCGGACACCTGTGTTCGCCATGTGGCGGGTGTGTAAAAAAGACCGCCTTGGTTAATGTATATTACCGTGGCAATCGACCTTATGTGCCCATCTTGATTAATGTATTAACCGCGGCAGCGAGTTTTAGGTGATCGCCATGGTTAAATATGTTAACCGCGGCGGTTATTGTTACTGGCCTGCATCGGTTAACTATTTTTTTTTAAAAAAAATAACGCCACGAGTATAAATCTAAATCGAATTTAGTATTAACAAATCAAACAGGCATATACTTATCATGACATTCATACAGACACATATATAAGACATAACACATTCATACATTCATTTTGTCTAGTTCTGTACATATATGAAACCGACAAAATCGTTAAAGTATTAACTCGTTTGTCTTGATGAAACTTAGTAACAAGTCCGCTAGGTACCTCAATTTGCTAATCCAAACAAATCTGGATACGTAGCAAGGTGCTGCAGTTTCTAATCTTCTTGTACTCGAGAAGCTGCCCAGCCTGTTCGTGTTGAAGAAGATTCGCCCTTCATTAACGCATTAGTCCGTGATAAATTTGCAGATGTCTGCTACTGTTTGGTTGAAGCAGTGTAGGTTGGTTTACCTGTTCCCTTCTCCACCAGTCCATTCCTTTCTTGAGCTGCCGCTAGCAGTGGCTGTATTTCTTGCACGCCCTAAGGTACTCGCAGACGTAGTACCCACATAGAAGTGTTTCTTTCAGCTATTTGGCGCACTGCATGGTAAACAATCATTAGAACATATATATACATATAGAGAATGCTTGATGTAATAGCACACAGAACTTTTGATATACATACTGTGAACTCATGCCTGACTTTCAGTTTATTCCCATGCTTTGCCTTGAACTTCTCAGATGTTTTGCCATATTGCTCTTGATCTTTCACATACTCCTTATAAGCGCTGTACAAAAACACTAGTGTTAACAACAAATTTCAATGCATATGATTACTGTAAATGAATAAGAAGTTGTGTCACTTACTCTCTCAAGTAGCTTTCAAAGTTCTTGCACATTGCTTTGTTTGAATTCCACAATGAATCAAATATGTAGGCCCTGCCGTCTTGAGGATAGATGATAAATGCAATCCAGTGGCTGTACGTGAGGCCCAAGCTGCACCATTCAAACAAGATACAGATTATGATGAGAGATGGTGATCCTATATATATATATATATATATATATATATATATATATATATATATAGGATATATATATATATATATATATATATATATATATATATATATATATATATATATATATGTGTGTGTGTGTGTGTGTGTGTGTGTGTGTGTGTGTGTGTGTGTGTGTGTGTGTGTGTGTGTGTGTGTGTGTTCCTCACTTGTTTTTGACTTACCCAAAGTGGTGGGCAGCCAGGATACACCCATTTCCTTTGATCTTCTTCTTTGCTCCATATATGTACATTGCAACACCCAACTTGGATTTGCCAAGCTTCTCTTTCCTGTATTTGTCTCTCTGGCGAGCCATCAAGTTCACCAAATATTCATGGGTGTGTGGAATATTGTAACCGATGATGATTCTCTCAATAATATGCATTGGAGATAGACAAACAATACCCAGTGACACTTCCTGGCTTACATTACATAGCCATCAGCCTGCAAGGACAAGTGGGCATGTCATAATTACTCTAGAGAAACCACCTATATATAGACACAAGGTATGTGAGAAACTCCTCATTCACTTATAGAGCAAACAAGGTGACTTGGGCGTCGTCAAGGTCATCTCGCCACAATAGTCTACACATGTCATGGAATTCTACGATGAGTTCAACATCTTCGGGCAAGTGGAAGTACTCCACCAGAATCTTGGTAACAAAACTTGATAGGCCAGCTTTTGTTGCTTCCATGTACCACAGTTGAAACCTCCTTACCTCCCATGGCTCCTCGTAGGAGAGCTGGAGCTTAGTTACCATGAACTTCCCGTTCTCAAATTGGCCGAGGCATTCATCAAAGATGGGAAACACATCAACTGGTGTCTTTGGCCTAGAACAACGAGGCTTCAAATGTTAGTGTGACAAAATAGGTAGCTAATAACATATCATAGTTTGACTATGCTTGCCGGTACCATACCTTTCAAACTCAGTCGAGTATGCAAGCTTGGGTATGGCATTCTCTTTATTGTCTGTAGGCTTTGTCGGCATGGGGGACATTGGCTTGTGCTTGGTTGGCTTTCAAGCGATGTGTTCTCTCCTGGTTGGTTAACACGAAGGCTTTTGCTTGGTTGGCTGGTAGGCGGTGTCTTGTCCCCCGGTGCTAGCTTGTACCTCTCGTTGCATTGCTCAGTGTTGACAGCATATAACTATTATTTTTATACCAACAAGAGAATGAGATAAGGGCATAAAAGCAATCACCAACATAGAACTAGGGGGTACACTGATAGAATTCCATGAGTTTTG
This sequence comes from Sorghum bicolor, assembly GCF_000003195.3. Lineage (NCBI taxonomy): Eukaryota > Viridiplantae > Streptophyta > Magnoliopsida > Poales > Poaceae > Sorghum > Sorghum bicolor. Next base: position 49,557,376 of record NC_012870.2, on the reverse strand, counting down.
GTGAATGTCTATTTCTGTAGGGGTGATCAGAAAAATAACCAAAGGAGGCCCACATGTCATGATTACTTAGAGAGAAACGAGATATCTATGCGATGTATAAAAAAGAATAATCTAGAAGGGCCGAGAAGGCACTAGAACGAAGGAGAAGGCCAGTGAGCCCACACCTAGGGTGCCCACTCTCCCCTGCTGGCCAATCAGGTCAAGTCTCACGGATTATGTCTCCAACACCATTGAGGTTCAATATTAATCGTCCATTAAGGTACGTTTGATCCAGGGCTACGGCTCATCCCACCGGTCTATATAAGCAAGGCCCTAGCCCCTAGAGAAAAGCATCCCTGAAACCATAATTCATTATGTCTAGTAGGGATCAGAGCCAAGCCATTCAAGAGTTGATTAGCCAGTAGTCTCTTGGGATACTAGGTTTAGTCTTGTAGAATTAGAGAGAGATAGAGTGGAGGGAAGAATTGTGGAGGAAGCTCTAGGCCTGTCGGTATCTCCTTCCTCGGCTTGTACTTGCAGGATCAAGCTCCTTGGGTGGGGTTTGCTTCTGAGATTCTTCAGTACGTTAACTTCTAATACAAGTAAGTCTGTTGTTATTAATGTTTGATGGTTAGCGACTCTTCTAGAGTACTTCGATTCTTAGTTATTCTTGGATTGGAGTTGCATGTCGTGCGTAGACATGGTGTCTAGACTCAATTGCATGTAGATATCCTCTTGCTCATCAGATAAGGATAGTTCACAGGAAGTGACCCAATTGTCATGATGAATTTCTAGTTTCCTATCACGCTTGTAAGGACTAGTAGGATTTGGGTGTTAGATTAGACTGTTCTCTGTTAGTACTCTAGCCTAGCTCGTCCCCTCTAGAACACTACTAGCATAACATACCACAATTTAAAACTAGAACCCTTACAAGTCTTCTCTATATCCCTTTAGTTCCCTTGGTTGATACTCAGGGGTTAAGTTTAACCTTGGTTATTCATTGCATGTTTTCTCCTTGCGGATAAACAAATATGATACTCGAGATATCTCTCTCGGGTGAAGTGCTACATCAGTATATCTGTGCAGTTGCGGACTATTTCTCTTTGTTTCTTCCGTAGTGCATGACAAATACCAACAAGCATTTCTGGCGCTGTTGTGGGGAGAAAGACGGTCTGCTGAGATAACTAAAGACTAGCTTAACCTTGTAATATACTTTTATCTTGTATCTTTATACCTTTTCTTTTTCTTTTCTATCCTTATGGATAACCAAAATGCCACTCCTATCTATCAATATGATGCACCCATGAGCGCGAGCCTAGAGCCACTAGAGCCTATGATCATCACACCTAGCTATACGTTGCGCCCATGCTTGGTTGCAATAGGTCAGGACCAACCCTTTTGTAGAGCCTAGGTCATACCTTTTTATGGAAGGTAATGAATCTTTGGCCAAGATCCTATCTTTTATGAAGGTAATGAATATTTGTTTACATCATGGGAACGTTTCAATCTCCTTATAAATTTTGGTCTAGACCTAACCTTACTAAGACCCATATATTATGGCCGCAATCTTAGTGTTGATTATGTGACATCCCTAGATATGGCCTTTGGAGGAAATTTCCTTTCTTTATCCGTTAGTGAAGCAAGGTTTGTCATTGATCATATCAATGGACACACTCCTTGCATCATTAAGAATCTTGATGAACTCTTAAAGGAAGAAAAGGAATCAACCCCCAAACAAGAAGAGGAAGTTTCCATAACCAAAGTCCATTGCAATCTCATGACTTGGCTATCAATCCCAAAGCATCAATACTCCAAATTGCTTCAAGGGAAGAAGAAATTCTATCCTTGAAAATCCATTCTAATGATGAGTTTGGGAGGGAGCTTAAACTTGCCGCTCTATAAGAGACCTCCGAGTAAATATACTTAAAATCTCCATATGAAGGCATCTCTTAGAAATCATCTCAAGGAATATCTAGAAAGACTCAAGGATGGCATTGTGAATAATGCCATAGAAGAAGAGTGGAGCCATCTATAAGCCAGTCTTATCTCTTCTCCTTCTATGCACACACTAGTTATAAAATTTCAAGTCCATCTTTAAACCCATCCTTGACCCCTATCAATCTTATTGTGTTCTTTCTCTTGAGATTCATGATGATCCTAGCAATCCACAAAGACATCCAAATCACAGGTCTCATCGGGACCATAAGGAGGATCAAAAAGAGCAACATCAATGTCTAGTGAGCATTAAAAACCTATATACTATGGTAGTTCGCACAAAAATTTGTCTTCATGCAACACACTCAAAGGCTCTCAGAGACCATTTAGAAGCTAGAGTTCCTAACCTCCTGAGCCTCAATGCACAAACCAAACTTGGTGATTTAAATCCACAGTGTGCTAGTCAATTTGACCTAAAATTAACAAAGACAAAAAGCAAGTGTCAAATTATGGAACCTGCTAGTTGTTGCCAGATAGTTCTAGGATATATGACTCAAGATAGCAGTTGACCAGAGGAAATTGACTACAAAGTCAACTCTTGACAATGTCTGTATAATGGTAGATTACAAAATTTGTTATCCATTAATTCATTCATTTAAGTCGCTCTTTAATACAAGTTGTGTGATCGGGTTATGAGCGAAAGTAACTGGATCGACTAATTAGTCGATACATTGTCTGTATAAAACAGATAGCTTATACATGTTTATTATTTTATTTATTAAATAGACAATAACTTATTAAAACTGGTCTAAAGGCCTGCAGTATTAACAAGTTACATTTATAAATGCATTAAACTTATATTCACCTGGTCTAAAAGCTAGCAGGTTTCAATAAGTTCAACACATATTACTAGTTTATTTAATATCCTACTCATATCCCCATGCATGTACTATTTATTAAAGCTTAACTAGATTGGGTATTTAGCCAATGTAGGGTCTATGACAATACTTACAAGTAAACCGAAGGTTGAAATCAATCGATGCAACTTGATTTGTTGAAGGTCTTGTCGAGATCTACTCTTACTCCTACTCCTAAGGTTGACGTGGCCTCACACGTTCTGATCGACTAACTTCGTTCAAACTTTTATTTAGTCGATCCAACAATCAGCCACGTTTCCTCCAATGAAACGGTCCCACAGGCAGACTTTGTCTCATAAAAATTTTGGGTTACCACATGCCCCCTAATTTTGGGATAAAATTAGTTTTATTCCAAAATTGTCAATTATCCAAATGCAAATAACGACTAGGCGAGGACACATTAATGACTATATTTACCACTTTGTCTTTCCCCATTCGCCGGTCTTAAAAACTAGGGCTTCCCTCCAGAGCTGTCACTAGACGAAATTCGAACCCTAAATGATTCATCGATGCAAACTACATAGCCGATCTTTTGTTTGATCTACCTTGACTATGAAAAAAGACTAGGTAATCAGTGATGTTGATAAAGATGATGGCTTTTTGAGTGAACTTCTACGTGTAGGATCCATCCACCATCTCGACTCCAAGGTGAAGTTGTATCTTTATGTCCTCCATCAATGGCTCTAGGAACATATCTATATCATTGGCAGGCTGCCTCGGTCTAGAAATAAGCATGGTTAGCATCAAGTACCTTCGCTTGTCATGCAGATATGGTGCTAGGCTGTAGATGGTGAGGACAACCTGCCAAGTGCTATGGGAGCTACTGAGGTCACCAAATGGGTTCATCCCATTTGTACTCAGCGTGAACCTAACATTCCTAGCCTCTTCGCAAAACTCTAGGAAGGCAGCGTCGAAATCCTTCCACTGCTTGCCATCAGAAAGGGTGCCGTAGCTTGCCACCACCTTTTTTACGACCATTAGATGCATGCTAGGACATCAGCTGGGCATCCTTAGGGTTCCCAAATATAGCCCATTGACGATCAATGATAGGCAGGTACCATACTAATAGAGCAAGACTTTTCTTCTACATGTAACCCTCTTCTTCCTCATCCTTCTTAGATGAGATATGCTTCACCGCAGTGCTCTTCTTGACCCCCTCCTTCTTCTTTGGCCCACGCCGTAAGGTGACCTCATCATCTGCATGCACATGACAGCCAACATTCCTATTGTATGAACTCGCACCGCAAAGCAGATAGCTTGTCAATTTCTCATACTCCTTGCCCCAATATAGGATACAATGGTTAGGGATGGCATCAAACTTTCCAAGTTTCACTACTACTGGCCAGATCAACTTCTTCACTTGAGAGGTATTGGAGGGCACATTGTTAGGTGCCAAGTATGTGGTACCAAGGAGACTTAAGAGCTCATTGAAGCTAGTGTGAGACCAGCCATGCCGAGCTTTCAGCATCAACAAGTAGAGGCTAAAATGCAGCACCATCCTACATGAAAATATATCTAGATCTAAATTGAGAGCACCAAAATGATGAAAATGATAAGGGAAGGAGAATGGAAGAGCCTTTTTGTACCTCTTGTAGTGTCCAACTCATCCAAATCTAAGGACTGAATTACTCCTTAACAAATTTATTAATTTTAGAGCAAAACGTCCACCCAACAAGATGGGAAGTGAAAGCCCATGGAGAAGAAGGGACTAGCGGCTGTGTATTTATAGCAGCTAGAATAACGGAGGCAGGCACATGTTAAAAGCCTGCCTCGGTTAGTTTACATTAATGGAGACGGGCTTCTTAATTTGACCACCTTCATTAATCATTTTATTGTGGTGGGCAACTTTAGGTTCCCACCTTCATTAATATAGATTAGTTGAGACGGTCCTGTTAAGGCACCCACCTCTGTTATGTTTTAACCAATGCGGGCATGGGGGAGGCTGGACGATGTCGGCCGGCTAGGGAATAACCGTGACGGGCAAAAAAGGCACCCGCCTCAGTTAGGTTTTAAGGTATGCTACACATAATCAAATGTGTAGTAGTGTTATAGGGGTATGTGTGTATACTTTAATGTGCCCGTGTTTGGCATTGCGGTTTAGTATCGTGATCATATCGCAATCACGGCTCCTAAGCCCTACGGAAAACACAAGTGTTTAGCGTACTGGATAGGATTATCAGCAGAGTGAAATGTTCTAATTGGCACACATCAACCTTGGCCTCATCTTTTTCGACATGAGCTTCTACTTATCAGCAGCATCAACATTGCTACAGACCTTCTACGAGTTGGTTGCCATGGGGACCCAACCAACATAGAATTGTTAGCATTGGGAGCACATCTACCCCTAACATAGAGCAAGCAGATTAACTGGATGCCATTACACATACTATTGGCCATCTAGGGCTGCTTTGATGACCTATAGCAGTGACAACAACGGTCTTCATTGACAATCTCAGCCGTCTACTCACTCATGCTGACAATGTCAGCAGTGGCCTTCTTTCAGGCTCTGATGTTCAGTGCCTTTTGCATATTGCCTTGGACTTACGCGTATTCGGCTCCATACTAGACCTCACAACATCTCCACCAACACCCTCGTCTTCAGCAATATGGCACCAAGTCCCAGCTCCCACCTGTTCTTATCAACAATCATATTCATGGTTTCTATGCCTCCACGGGTAATGCTTCACTTCGATATTGAGACTTTAGTACCACATGCTCTCCTTCTTGCAGCATGCACAGACACACGTGTCGCCTCAAGATAGGCGACATCCTTTACTTCTTCTATGGCTACATCAGCAACCTCTAGTACTGCCTAAGTTTGCACCACTTCGTACACATACGAACTTCATCCTCACCAAACCTCTCAACGGTCGTATGACTTGCTACTTTGAGGCCACTAAGCTAGACGATGAACTTCCACTCGATGGCGTCAATGGATGGGTCGCACTTTGCCATGAGGACGAGTCGAGCGGAGAAGAAGGGAGTCCTATCACATGCCCATCATGGGTTGTGACCAGCAATGGCGAGAACGAGCCGGCCAAGGCCCATGGAGGAGGCGGCCCTGCCCTAGGTGGCCCACGGCCAGCCTTGGGGGGTGCACCCAAGGGGTGGCGCCACCGCTGCCGTCACTGTTTTCTTCCATGTCAACTTTGATTGCCATATGTAGTCTCAGTTAGTTTTGAAAATTGTTTGCTAAGATAGAAAGTAGAAGAGTTGATTGATGGAATGGAGAATCCGTGATCAAAAAGGATCTCCTTGTTTTGCTTGTGAGCCAAGTTCAGTATGGACTACTAAAAATAAGGGACATGTAACAACATCAATCAAGTAATAGAGGGCGAAAGCTCTTTCTTGCTCTCTGCCACCGCCCCTTCCCTCTCCTCCTGCGCCGCCGCCATCCCCTGCGCTGCCGCCGCTCCACGTCGCCGGTGCCCACTCCGGCCACAACCATGACACCAACAAAGGCCAACAAAATTTCAGGTCTTTAGCAATTCTGTAGCATGCTCTAGCCGAGTGAATGACAGTTGAAAGAGAAAACATTAATCTGCATCTCAAGATACTGTGAACCTTAAATTAGTTTAGGCTGCTAAGACGGACTGCACATCTGCGAATCGCCTTGTTTGCTTGAGCTTATCAGCCGAATCTGCCAGCAGTGTTTTTCTCTCACAACAAATCAGCTAACGGTACTTTTTGCCATGACTTCTCTGCACCATGCTGGGCACGACATCCTTTTTGTTCTGCCGCTATCAAAATTGACTCCAAAACAACTTGCAACAACATATAGTCCGACAAGTCTTGAGTTAAATCGTCAGCCTCGTATCGTTATTGCAGAATTTAGGCCTTGTTTAGATGCAAAAATTTTTTGGATGTTAACGTTGTAGCACTTTCGTTTTTATTTGACAAACAGTGTCCAATCATGAAGTAACTAGGCTTAAAAGATTTGTCTCGCGATTTACAGACAAACTATGTAATTAGTTTTTATTTTCATCTATATTTAATGCTCTATGCATATGCCGCAGGATTCGATGTGACGGAGAATCTTGAAAAGTTTTTAGTTTTTGGGTGAACTAAACAAGGCCTTACATCAGGTAGGGCAGACTTGACTGTCTAAAGAAAACCACAACCTATAATACAATAGAGTAGCGCTACAGCCAAAGGGATCAATATCTATTATTGGTTTTTTCTAACAACAAGACTTAAAAAAAAACCCTTTACAATTAGATCGCTGGGAGAAAGGATATTCAAATTTGAATGATGCCTCTCTCTTTTTTTTTGAGGAAAGGGTGATGCCTCTTTTGTCATCCGAAATCGGTCTTCGATGCAGGTACTTTATTAGAGGCAAAGGATTACGTTGGAGAATTATTTTAAGTTGACAGCCTACATCTGCCACTTTAGTTGATTGCCCCCCCCACCCCCACGTGTGTCATCCTCCTTCTCATCCATCTATGGTAGCCGACTTCCTAAATAATATGTATGATTTCAAATTGTTTAGTTGTGAAAATTTTTTGGATTTCGCTACTGTAGCATTTTTGTTTATATTTGGTAAATATTGTTCAATTATGTACTCATTAGGTTTAAAAGATTCGTCTCACGATTTATAGATAAACTGTGTAATGAGTTATTTTATCATCTAGATTTAATGCTCAATGCATGTGCCGCAAGATTTGATGTGACATAAAAATCTTGAAAACTTTTTGGATTTTGGTGGGCACTAAACAAGGCCACACCCACACGTATGCTAGTAGATCTTGTAATCGAGTAGTTCCTACTCTAACGAAGTCTGAGGAGACACTAGCACTGCTACAGAAAATATTTTTACAGGCGGTGCTAAAGGCATCTTCACAGGCGGCCAAGCCCACCGCCTGTACCAGGGGTCAGTACAAAATGGACCACAGTACAGGCGGAGCTGTGTGAGCCGCCTGTGTAAATGAATTTTTACATAAGTGGCTAACAAGGTGAGCCGCCTGTATAAATGTATTTTTACACAGGGGGCTCACACTACACCGCCTGTGTAAATAATTTTTTATATATATTTCAAATTTTAATTTTTCCCACCAAACACAGTGCTAAACACCATATATATATATATATATATATATATATATATATATATATATATATACACACACATCATACATACACCACATATATATATTATAGAATTGTAAACATGAAATTAAACATCAACCATACAATTACATATATACACGTCAATGCATGTTATCCGCACAACCATACAGTGTTTACATGTCATTTCGCTTCAGATTTAGACCTGCTATGTCTGTCAGCACTCTAAATTTATCACTTGCTAAATCGCCCTCATGATCAAAATATGCACCGTCACTTGGAATTATTTCTCTCATAATAAAACCACACAAGTCTGCTACTATATCTTCCAGAGTCTTTGGTGTAAAGGGCACGTCCTTTCCTTGCTTTTTTGGCAAGAAACAAAGGTTAAAAGCATGATTGACACATGTTCAATATATAATTTTGCAACTTTAATGAGAAAACATTATACATATATATTATTTACTATATTTTTGTCCCTGACGTAACGTCCCCGCTGCCTTATAAACTCACAGACATAGTATCCACAATAGACCGATCCAGGTGGTTGCTTGTGGCACTATATAATGAGCAACGGATTATTCTAAATTTGCCATGCTTTATGTATTATTTATATGATTAAATATGTTTGGACAACTTACCGGATGACTGGTGTTGTATCATCAATGGCACCCTAGGATCTGAGCGTGCGGCGGCGACCGGTCCCTTTTGTTTCTTATAAAACCGCCATGCCCTGTAGATATCGAATATAAATCACTAAAGTTATTTTGAAACTCTAATTTATATAAGTACGCATGTGGTTTCATATGTTGGCTCACCTTTCTAATTGAACCAAGAATGGTTGATACTTCTCGGGAGGAACATGTAAAGAGTCTAGGACAAGCACCTTCCCTTCGAAGGGATAAATATAAAAAACAATCCAATGGTCACTGCATGAATAAATGAGTGAGCGACACATGTATATTGTTTGCACGATAATTATTTGAAGTACGTATATGAAGTCAAGCTTACCTA